>NC_054707.1:74959133-75022763 GCF_016097555.1 Gigantopelta aegis | reverse complement strand
ATCTTACAGACATAAAAAGGATACCATTTTAGCTTCGACGGTCATCATACTTAGAAGGATCGTGAATGTCAAAAGAGAGAGACGGCCCGCGAGGTGGCGATGCTACGTTTGATACGTACAAGCTCAGGCATTACCTGTAGCTGCGTTACAACAGGGGATTGAAGAATTTTCAGCCAGGTTTTTCCTCGGAGAGAAAGTACTATACTGGGAGTCATCAGTTGGTGGCCAGTTGAGCTAGTAGGCAAGGAATGCACCCATAAAGTTGGGCAATGTAAGGAATAGACCTGCATTTATCATCCAATTCCCGACTTTTCGTCCACAATGCCGTTACTGTAAAAAGGATACCATCTTATCGGGGATTGTTTTAAAAGGAAACGCGATAATGCGCAGTGGTCGTTTAGTGAGGTCAGCTCCGTTAGCGAGAGAGTTTAATGGTTAGTCCCATGGCAGAGAAAGTAAACCCGTATGTGTCCACGGGTATGGTTTGTGATGTGAACAAGAGTTGTGTCCTAAGGCAATATCAATCTATAGAGATACCGGTGTAGTCAGAGTTTGATCACGCAAAAGTGTTTAGCTGGTATTGAAAATTCAGATACGGGACGTAGTTTTGGTTTTAACCTCGGTTACTGGAGAAAATATGGTTGTCAGGTTACATACGGTTTTCTTGTGTTCGAAGTTTGTGACGGGACCAGTCATTATGGGTGTTGTGAAGGACTTGCCTGTTGAAAACATAGGAGTTTTGTTGGGAAATGATTTGACTAGTCAGTGTTGTCAGCCGAAATGTGACCAACTGTTAATTAAAGACAGCAAGTTACCAATAGAAGAGTGTGAGGTTGATGAGATTAAATATCCTGCGTGTGTAAAGACTAGGGCTATGGCCAGTAGGTTAGCACGGGATCTAGAGGATATTTGTGATTTGTCTGATACGTGTGTGAGCCATGAAATTGGAGTGGATGAGGTTATCAGTAAAAAGGGTAATAAGTCAACTGACAAATTAAATGTGGTGGAACCTGTTGATCTCCCGCAGAGGGGAATTGAACCAGTTGTCTTTGATAGAGGGGATTTACCTTGTAATAGACAAGAGTTAATTCTAGAGCAGGGGGCTGATCCAAATTTGTTGGCAGCTCGCACTATCTTGTTAACTGTGGACAAGGGAGTATTAATAAATAAGAGAGTTAGAGATCGGAGTTTGCCGGCGACCGAACTAGCTAGGACGCAACTGAGCCATGCTCAGAACAAAATAAAATCAGAGTTTGATAGGAAGGCTAGGAAGCAACTGAGCCATGCTCAGAGCAAAATAAAATCAGTGTTTGATAGGAAGGCTAAGAGTCGGGAATTTAAACCATTGGTGCCTCTGGATAAGGTGCTGCTGTACCTTCCCATTAAACGGGGTTCTGTGCAGAACAGGTATTTCGGGCCCTATGTTGTGCACAAACGGGTTAATGAGACAGGTTTATGTTGATAAACACTCCTGATAGGGTTAGGAAAGTAGGTATTGTCACATCAATTTGCTAAAAGGTTTTTTTTGACAGACTGCCGATAGTTCCAGAGAGACCGGTCCAAATTGAGAGGCACTCAATTTCCTGTGATGACGGCAAGACTGCAGAGGTCAAGTTGGCCAACAGCCAGATTCTAGCAGACTTTGAACCCCCAGCGACCAAGTTGACTACGTTGAAACAAGACAATTTTCTATTTGTCAGAAACCTTCCAACGGTTACCAATACCTTAAGCCAAGATGTTGTGCGCTTGGAACCCAACGCTACACCGATTCGACATCATGCCTATCGGAGAAACCGGGAAAACGTGCGACGCTGAAAAAGAAGGAAACGAAGTTCCATTGGTCAGGTGAATGCGAGAAGTCATTCAACCGTCTCAAGCAGAGGCGCTACTCGTCTCCCGTGATGGCAGCACCAGACTACCGAATGCCGTTCAAGCTAGCTGTGGGTGCCAGTGACGTGGGTGCTGGAGCTGTGCTGTTCCAAGAAGACGAAGACGGACTGGACCTCCTAATGAAAGCCTCCAACCAGAGAGTTTTGAGATGGAGTCTTCCTCTGCAAGAATACCCAATTACATTGAACATATCACGGGCACATCCATGTAATCGCTGATGCCCTGTCCCGAAGTTGAACGTTATGATAATGTGTTGACATTCTTTATTTCTGTTTTGTTTATATATATTTTTATTTGTATACCAGGGACTCAGAGACTCAGTGTGATTACTGGTAGTCACCTTATTTTACTGTGTTATAAAATGTCCGTATGCGTCGGTTAACGCACCTTTTTGTTTAATAATGTAGTATATTTCCCTATTCCTAGAGTAAGGAATATCCTTTTTGAGGTGGGGGTGTGTCACGGTACATGCTCTTTAATTTGTTTCGCCTGTGGCGATTTTAATTGTGTTAGAGGGCCGTGTGCAGTTTATTGCCCGTAGCCCAGGTGGGCAACTTGTTACGTAATACTTCGCGCGATCTGGCATTCCAATATGCACTTAGTCCAGCTGTGGAGGCCATGTGGCGAGTAGTTACGTAATACCTCTGCGAGTGCGGGTTTTACAACCGTGATTTTGGCGACGATGGCGTCAGTAAGTCTGACGATCAGAGAGAAATAATACCGACTCTAGTAGAGTCAGACTATGAGATGATACGTCAGGTACCGCCTTGTACTCCCAGGCCAATTCTGAATTTATAATAAATAGCTAGAATTTAGAGATAACTAGGAGAACGAATTAGGAAGCTTCCTGGGAACGTAGTCCGTTAGGACTTGGCAAATATCATTTCTGCTCTGTGTATAACTTTGATGTGATTGATGTGACTTTAAATATTTTAATACTGTATTATACCAATATTCTTTAGACAGTGTCTTCGGTCATCTGACGAAGTAAATCGTAGACTCTTTGTTCTAACATTATATGAGTATTTGGTAATATAAAGCTTAGCCAGTCATCCTAGAAGACCCTAGGTAAACTGTAGGTTATTGTCTTTATTGTGATAAGTATTAATTCTGTGTTACAAGGTTACTGAATGAGTAGTTAGGGTTAATTAAAAATTAACCCGTTAGGAATAGAGCTGTAATTCCTTTATTAATTAAGTTCCCCAAGAAGCGTTTCTCAATTATCACACGTTACTGAACGAGTAGTAAGGGTTAATTAAAAATTAACCAGTTAGGAATGGTGTTGTAATTCCTTTATTAATTAACTTCTCCTGTAAGCGTTTCTCAATTATCACACGCGTGGGTGTGGTGTAACGGTGAAGTGATTCGCATATTGTGTAACTAGACACCTAGAGATTAACTAATTAAGTGATCAGTTCTGGGTTGTTATTATTGCTGTTATTAATTAACTACTACGGCTGTACATTTGTCAGCGTAGATTAATACAGATTCCAAAGTGTATTGTGTTTTTGTTGTGTTTTCTAGAGAACTAACGTGCTATAATAATATATACTTTATATAAGATCGTATCTCTGATCATACCTAGACGAGCCAAAGCGGTTTTGAACTGCCTGTTACAGAGAGATCTAATAGATATACAGTTAGGAGAGATATTTGGATAATCGTGTTTTATTCGGTTACGGGAATTATAGAATCCCCGTGACAGTCTTAGAGAGGAAACCCGCTACATGTTTCCATTAGAAGCAAGGAATTTGGGTTTTTTTTATACACCATCCCACAGACATGATAGGACATACCACGGCATTTGATATACCAGTCGTGGTGCTCTGGCAGGAACGAAAAATAGCCCAGTGGGCCTTCGAAGGCATTCGATCCTAGACCGACCGCGCATCAAGCTAGAGCTTCACCACTAAGCTACGCTCCGCTCCCTAGATGAAAAAAGATGCAAATACGAAAGAAGAAGAAAAAGCCCCCCGAAAATGGGAAATGATATACAGTCTGAAATAAATAAATGAACAGACAAATAGTGACAGCATATACTGACTGCTACCAAAATCCTCACCATTAGTATCAGAAAGTTAACTCTGTTTCTGACATTCAGTCTCACATTATTGTATACAGGCTTAGCTACTGTAGCAGTGAATAAAGGTTGGTCTCAAATACCACGTTTTCCCTTATTGTTTTCCATTTGTAAACATTCAGTCCTATCAAATATTAGACGGGAATTCATAATTTGTTATGTAATATGATGCGATGACTATATGAAATCAAATGACAGCATAGCAATAGCAGACTACAGAATGTGCAAAATGTAATATGTGTAAATAAACTGTAAATATTAAAATGTAGGGAAAGATATGTTGACCATTCATATCGAAACGTCAATAAATAACATTTGAAAACACACAGTGATTAAGCATGGGAAAATGCAAATATACCTGATTTTCAATGCCAAAATGTCAATCTTCTTGATATTGCAAAACCATCTTAGGCTATGGAGAATGTTATAGTGACGTCATAGCCTACGAGTTTTACAATATCGTAGCGCTAAAATAGCTTTGAAGATATAAGGACGGCAAAATATAAAAACAAATAAAAGTGATTAATGTGTGTGTGTGTGTGTGTGTGTGTGTGTGCATGAGAGAGAGAGAGAGAGAGAGAGAGAGAGAGAGAGAGAGAGAGAGAGAGAGAGAGAGAGAGAGAGAGAGAGAGAGAGAGAGAGAGAGGGGGGGGGGAGGAGACGGAGACGGAGACAGAGAGTCAGGTAGAAAGACGCAGAGACGCAATGAAGCAAGCATTGTTTTGTGTTTTATCTGTTTTTTGGGTACGGGTTTTTTCTTCTGTAATACAACAAAAGCGTTTTTGTTGTTTGTTCATTGCCAAGTTGTCAGTATTAATTAGTGTTTGATAACACGCTCAAACCCCGTGGATTTCTTTGTGAGAAGTAACTCGGCTAATGGTAACTGAGACAAAAACAACATGGTAATTGAGAAAACAAATTATTCCAACAGCTTGGCAAGTGTTACGTGACTCAATCTGTAGGTTACAGTATAAGAAATATGGGGTGAAAGTGCGGTCTTGAACCGCAATGACGTTCGTATTTTCAGAACCAGGAAGAACGAATAAAGTAACGGATCCATCCTCAAAAATGTATATATTTTTTAAATCTTAAAAGTGTGAAATACATATAACAACACGCAAATAAATCAGAACAAAAGAATGGTATCGCAGAGATCAGAAGCAGTAGCTAGTTGAAGATAAATAGAATGAATGAATGAACGAATGAATGAATGAATGAATCTTAACGACACCCAGCACTAAAACTACATCGGCTATTGGGTGTATGCTGTGGTAAATTCAAAACAAAAAAGTGATAAACCACATCAATATAAAAATTCAACAGTTAAATTAAAACACAGTGTAAAGAACACACGAAGAAATTGCAATAAAAGTTCTAGATGGAATCGAAATGTTTCCATCAAGATAAAGAGAAAGAATGGAAATTATAAGGAAGGAATGAGGAGAAGAAAGAGAAGAACACAAAATAATAAAAGAAAAGAAGAAGAAAACTAGAGAAGAAAAAGAAACAGCAATAATTGTTTTAAGAACACCTCATCACATTTTAGACTACCGCAATCACTGAAGTCTAATATATGGTTATTTTGGAAATGGAGAATCTAGATTCCAGAAAATGTAGACGAAAAACAACAACAACATATGCCATTTAAATGACATGCCTTCCTTGCTTGTACATATGGCAGCGTGAGAATGTCGGTGATGTAACTCATTGAACGCGGTCCGAGATAATGATTGTTTGTCCCTAACGTCATTTCACGCCATGCCACTGTTTTTGAGCGCGCATGCCTGTCCGGAAATTGACCTTTTGTTTATTTTGTAATGAAACTTGAATGTAACATCACCGCCATGTGTTTAGGATGGCTGGACAATTAACTGTTGGGCGATCCTGACAACTTTGTATGGGGCTGACCTCGGACAGGCCCTCGACAACAGCGACAACGGAGGCAGCTGACTCGCACATATCTAGTTGGCGCGTTGTTCAATTATTGTTCAACTATTGTTCAACTATTGCCAACCCGGTAAACACTGTCCAACAGAACGAAGAGACTATTACTGGCAGAGTGATGTGAAATGTCTGTCTTATATATTGGTTTAATAGTGAACATGGGATTCAAAAGCATTAGTGTTAGAAAATGATGAATGTGGATGCTTTGTTGCTGCTGTTGTTGTTGTTTGGTTTCTGGGGTGGGTTTTTTTGTTTTTGTGTGTTTTGATTGATTGTTGTTTGGTTAGTTGTTTTGTTTTTGTTGTTTTTTCTTTGCTTTTTTAAAAACTGGATATTCATCCCGCAAATTACATACCAGTAGTACACATTTTCTGTTCTGTAAATGATGCATGTTCGTCGGTAGACAGTTGTCAGTTATCTCCCTTTATCACTAGAACAACTTCCACTTCCGGTCTTCATTTTATCAGTACGACACTGCCAGCAATGATAATTATTTTTGTGCAGTCCTTACACAACTCCAGGAATGTCTTTCATTCATCCAACCATTTTGCGAACTGTGGATACTACTTGAGCAAAATGATTCCATAATTTGGGAATATCCAGTTGTTAAACAAGTAGTACCATCGTCATGATTTTCGTTATCCTTACACGCTTCAATCTTTTTCAGAATCTTTGACCAGGTGAGTCCTCTGTCCAGGAATGATATGCTGTAACCTTTGGTTGATAAGAGATGACTATTGGTATTACAGGAAGGAAGGACATGTTTTAATTAACGACGCACTCAACACATTTTATTTACGGTTATATGGCGTCAGACATATGGTTAAGGACCAAACAGATATTGAGAGAGGAAACCCGCTGCCGCCACTTCATGGACTACTCTTTACGATTAGCAGCAAGGGATCTTTTATATGCGCCATCCCACAGACAGGGTAGTACATACCACGGCCTTTGATATACCAGTCGTGGTTAACTGGCTGAAACGAGAAATAGCCCAACCGACGGGGATCGATCTCAGACCGACCGCGCATCGAGCGAGCGCTGTACCACTGGGCTACGTCCCGCCCTGGTATTACAGAGATAGTATTAAAGAAATAATATCTAGAGAAAAGTTAAAGGCTACTCTTCGAACTTCACCCGTTGGGACTCATAGATGATGGATCTGTAATATTTGGGACTTTTTAACATCCACATGATTCCAAGGTATTAAATATAATATTAAAGTTCGTCACACTACCTTTAGAAATTGCTTCCTAACACAAAACACAACTACCGTTTTCGCAGTTGACGGTCAACTGTCTCAATACGACACATTGGTATGTCGTCATGTTTCACATAGTTATACATACATGTATTCTCATGTATGTAGGTGGGGGTGTGGGAGGCGCAACTGCCATCTAGTGTTGGAGCACATTTTCAAATTAGGGGGGGGGGGGGGGGCACGATAGAGATATTCGGGAGATATGTGCTAACCTGAGGCCTTTTTACCATGTATTTCCATTATTCTACCCGCAAAACTAAATGTAGTCCATGTTAAAATAGCTGTTTGGCAGTTACGGTAATATTAATCAAAATGTTATCCAGATTCGGGCATTTTCGTTTAATTCGGGCAAACACCAGCCACCGGCCTCGGTGGCGTAGTGGTTACGCCATCGGACTACAGGCTGGTAGGTACAGGCTTCGCAGCCCGGTACCGACTCCAACCAAGAGCGAGTTCTTAAGGGTGTATACTACCAAATCAAATCCCATAGACGACAATAGTAACATATGTGGGCTAAAACTCCTACCTGCAACGTATCAACCGACATAAACGCCACGGATATAAATACTACCACTCCTTACACTTAAAGTGAATCAGAAACAAATGGGGGTCAAGCTGCTCGTTTCTGAGATAACGGGTAGCGTCTATGACTACCCTAGTTTCGCACAAAATTCGAGTACTTTTGTTTACAGGTACCCCATACATGTTTCAAGCACAAGGCTACTTGACACATTGGTACTAGATGAACTAAAATTTGCGTTTTTTTTTTACCCAGATGAAACTATTATTTTTTACAACCAACACACACATTTATAACCAATCACAGGACTTGTGGTGTTCACTTCTTTATCAAAAGTTGGGTGCACCTCGAACTTTGACCCAGCCGGAAGTTATTTGGTTTAGTACTACCTTAAGGGCTCATTGGGTAGGTGTAAGGCCACTACACCCTCTTCTCTCTCACTAACCACTAACCAACTAACAACTAACCCACTGTCCTGGACAGACAGCCCAGATAGCTGAGGTGTGTGCCCAGGACAGCGTGCTTGAACCTTAATTGGATATAAGCACGAAAATAAGTTGAAATGAATGAAAACACCAGCCTGTCCCCTACATGTGTATTCTCGTAATTTCAGCATTTAGTATTGCTAAATGTTATTTGAGACACATCGCTCGCTCTTTTTAAACCTGGAATACAATTACTAAAAACGATACCCTTATGATGTATCATTTTCTAAATTCCGTGACATACGTTCAATAACCATTTACTTCTTCCTTATTAACCTCAAAGTATATCAAGTGCAGATAAGTTGATACTGTATTGATTTTACTGTCGTTTGATGTTCCGCATTCTTATATTTACCAAGTTAAATAAACTGCGCTCGTGGTTCCAAAGATTCCGATATAGTGTAACAGATCCTAACTTAATAGCTACATCGTTCTCTGTTTTGCTTTTCATAATATTTGACTACGCTTTTGGAAAAACAAATCATTTATTTGTTGACGCTTATTTTAATATTGTCGAAGAATAACTATTATAGTATATTGTACATCTTAATGATTAAACCAGGTTTGACATTTATGCGTCTCCATACGATTGTCTGTCGTCAGTATAATAATAATTATAATTTTGAATGTAGATATTTTGATAAGAATAAAAGATGAATATATGTATGTCATGAACAAAATATCAATCTTGTGGAAATTATATCGCAAAAGAGTGTTGTGTTCATTAAAATAAGACTTTCTATCCATATTGGTCGTAAAATAATAAGAATAGAAAACAAACGAAACAAAAATATCAAAGTTCACCGTTAATATATCATTAATATATCATATAACATTTATCCTTATTCATTTTAAATGACGATAACTTAGATATGTATAGGATGGGGGTGGGGGTGGGGGTGGGGTCTGTATATGTATACCACGCAAAGTTGCTATCCATTTGAATGCTATCGGTTGAGAGATTTCGCAACTATACCATTACGGAATTGTCTGTTTTGACTCATTAATCATCGGCTATTGGATGTCAAACATTTGATAAATCACAGTCAACAGAGGTAACCCGCTAAACGTTTCAATTAGCAGCAAGGGATCTTTTATATACACTTTCCCACATACAAGAAAACACCTACCACAGTCTTTGACCAGTTGTGATGCACTGGCTGGAATGAAAAAAAAAAAAACCAGTCAGTTGAATGGATCCACTTAAGTGGTTCGATCCTGCGACGCAAGCACATCAGGTGAGCGTTCAACCGACTGAGGTAAATCCCGCCCCTACACAATTACGGATGTGACGGCTAATCCTAATGGGCTGTACTTACAAAGCCTGTTCAAGTCATACGTGCGTGTAACCACATACATTTAAATTATGTATTAGCCTCGAAATGTATTACATGTTGTTCAGTCAATCTACGCAAATTTAATGTAGCAGACATTTTAATTGTAAAGAGCGGGAGGCAAATTGCTGTGACGTCACCAACTGCACTCAAAGTGGAGACTTATCACTATCCTAACAGTAAAGGCGTGGTTGTGAAACCCGTCTATTGTTATTGCACTGGATAATTCTGTAACTATTACGAGCCATTGAGCGGCATATTTTGAACACCTCGATAGGTCGAGGGTTTTTTTTATGATTCATAAATCGGACTAGGTGTTCCAAATACTTTGAGTTTCCGCTACATTTTAATTGTTTGGACTCAACCTTGAAAAAATATGTGCACTAGAGAAGCCAACATGACCAAGTTGTGACACCCATTGAAGAGATTCTTACAAATGTGACATAGTAATCTAGAACTGTCCTGCAGTGGGACATTATGCAGGGCTGAACCTAACGTAAAAGAACGATGGAAGGATTTAAAACAACACAGAAAACAGTAAAATAGGGTACTTTCCAGACAAACTTTAAGCCTAAATGAAAAGACCTATTAAGTAGATTCCTACATACACGACATAATAATTTGGAATTGCCTTGCAATGTGACACTATGCAGGGCCGGAGCTAATGTATTTGATGGAGGTGGGGTTTAAAACGAAACAGAGCCCAGTAAGATAGGGTACTTTCCAGGTAAAATCTAAATGAAAAGAGTACTTTTTCGTATATTTAGTTCTGAGATGACTCTTCTAGCTAAAGGGACAGACTCTAGTTTCAACCCGTGAAAATTCACATTAAGTTAATCAATCTACAAACCAGTAACACATTTGGATAACATGAAATATGAGTTTGTGACTTTGAAATAGTGAAATACCCTCTGAAAATAAACTAAAACTCGACTCCATAACACGTGCGTTTTAAAAAATATGAGAAATGCATTTTGTAATATTAAAAACACCAGGATGGCCCAAAAACACTTCGAATGTACGGAAATTGATAATCTAAACAATAAAATCTAAGTAAAACGGCTATAATAATCAACAATATGCCTAGGTGTTTAAAAACTCGGGTATGTCCCTTTAAGGCATTGGGGCTTGTAAACGTGAAACTGTCGAAAGGGAGTATTAACTTTAGGTTTATAAGAAAACAGTAATAAAACGTCAGATGTGTAACACGGACCACTAGTAATTGTACTCTTGACCAGATGTATGACCAATTTAGTTGTATTTTAGACCAACCTTTCCCGGTCAGGTCAGTGGCCAGGCCAGAGGTCGGACCTAGGATAAACGTGCCCGAAACATCTGTGGTATACGGGGACGTTAACACAGTTCCACGGTCTACGAACCAACGTTCGCATGAACTAAGAATCATTATAAATGTCGTTATAAAGGTAAAGAGTGATGTGAAATGTCTACGGCAAATAATTTGCCGTGGAAAAATAGCATCCACGGCAATTTTCACGGCCATTTTGTTTGAAACTCTGGATTGTAAGTAAATTTGAATGATTAGTTTGTTATTCGTGTTGTTTGCCAATATGCTCTATGATTTATTCATACCAGTGACGGTATTCATTGATTAAAAGTGAAATAACAGTTAACACGCGAATGACACCTGCACGTTCAAGAATAATGGGGTTGCAAGGGGATGACAATTTACCATTGTCCGCAGTGTGCCAGTTCAATCTTTATATTTTAATTATATTATATCAAACTGACATAATATATTTAATGCGCTATATAATTAAACTAATTTTCTTAAATAATGGTGTAATTTCTGTTAGGAAATCTGTCACGAAGACCAAAGCCCCTTTCAAGACCAAGTAAATAGGTAAAGTTTGTTGTTTTTTGGATTAGCCCACTCGCCACCAGAAAAGGGTAGCATATTTTGCCAATATAAATGACAGAAATTTTGATTAATCTATTGGAACGATCTCTCTCTCTCTCTCTCTCTCTCTCTCTCTCTCTCTCTCTCTCTCTCTCTCTCTCTCTCTCTCTCTCTCTCTCTATATATATATATATATATATATATGTATTTCTACAAATATCATCAGGCTAACCATAACACTTCAAGTGACTTGTAGGAGTGTATGTTAAATATTTTAATGAAAATAAAACACCCGCAATACATCATAGCCACGTGTCGACGATGTATAAGCTGTCACACCCCTGCAATCCAGTAGTCCCTGCAATGCATGTGCTATGAACAGTCAACAGAGTTCAATGACCTAGTTGATACTCGCTGAACGCGGTAATTTGCATGTATTTACGATCACGTCCGATGACGTTGAGATTCAGATACTTGGTAATAACGGTGCAATTACTGTTTTAATATTTACTTTTAATCTGTTTTCAGTTCACAAAGTATATTTTGTTTTTAACAATAAGGAAAAAATACATCTTGGAAAAAATCCAATATAGTCCACCGAAAAAGAAATGCCGCAGAGAACGAATAACTGCGCGACAATCTTCACGGCATTGCCGATTGCCGCGGGCAATTGCAGGGGTTGAACCATAAAGTACAGAAAGTAAATTAAAGTTTGTTGTGTTTAACGACACCACTAGAGCACATTGATTTATTAATCATCGGCTATTGGATGTCAAACATTTGGTAATTTTGACATAGTCTTAGAAAGGAAACCCGCTATATTTGTCCATTAGTAGCAAGCGATCTTTTTTATGCACTATCCCACAGACAGGATAGCACACATCACGACATTTGATACACCAGTCGTGGAGCGCTGGCTGGAACGAGTAGAGAAAGTAATACCACGCTCAGTATGTAATGCTGCGTTCGTCATAAGTCGTGAATGTCATATTTCCCAATTCACAGGTTGTCAAGAGCGTAGGAATAACTCGTAGGATAGGATTTTCTGTCTCAATGTTCACAACTTGTGCAAAAACAATCATTCGTGTAATTATGAGTTGGGGTGTGTGACAGTGTAGATTCTTTATAAATCACCTGAACGCTCTCCACTTTGGTGAAGTCGTGTTCACAGTTTAGAACAGGTGAATTCACGACAACCAAATGAACACAACATAATAAGCAGTTGTCGGTGTGTAATATGACAGCTGCAATATTTGACCTAGCTAATGAAAGAAAAAACAAATCCTCTTCCGTCACACAGACTACTCGTGTTATCAATTAGCAAGTTTTTTGCATAGTTTTTAAAACCAATTTAACATTCACTTCCCCATGCCTATACATGTCGCGGCCTCTAATCAGTTTGTTGTCGAGCAGTTCTCGGAACTAGTGGGTTAAAGTGAATCTCAAACATGTTAACTGATATACATTAGAACGACAAAACCGTTATCCGTGATCAAGACCGTATCTCTGCACAATGCAGGGTCGAAGGGGTATTTGACAAAATAGTGCTTGTTTCACTGAACCGGCCTCGGTGGTGTCGTCGTTAAGTCATCGCACATACCCACGGTTCGCAACCCGGTACTGGCTCCCACCCAGAGCGAGGTTCAACGACTCAATGGGTAAGACCACTACACCTTCTCTCTCACTAACCACTAACCACTAACAACTAACCACTAACAACTAACACACTGTCCTGGACAGACAGCCCAGATAGCTGAGGCGTGTACCCATGTCAGCGTGCTTGAACCTTAATTGGATATAAGCACGAAAATAAGTTGAAATGAAATGTTTTCATGAATACTTTACATTTGAAACGTTTGAAACTAGGTTTGATTACTTATCATGTGAGTATAATAATCATCTGGTTACAAATTCCGGATAGACCCACAGTGTATCGCATATGAATGCGGGTCAACTCACCCCAAATTCCGGATAGACCCACAGAGTATCGCATATGAATGCGGTTCAACTCACCCCAAATTCCGGATAGACCCACAGAGTATCGCATATGAATGCGGGTCAACTCGCCCCAAAACCAACTCGCCCCAAAACCAACTCGCCCCAGTGTTTGGACAACTCGCCCCAAACTTTACTGTCCGTAAATAATTGTGACGAAATTAAAAATGGACGTCTACAACTTTGGTGTAATTTTATTTGTTAATATTACAGTGAAACTCCGCTATTACGACCACTTATTAAAATGTTTTTATATTGGGGCGATCCAATTATAATCAATTACAATAATTGTCAATGCTATTTTGACGACGTCTGTGAGTTTGTCCCGTAATACCCGCCGTATAGCCGTAAAGGCAAGGCTTTTGGACCCCGACTGGTGTGCATATTCAAAAATAATTAATGCACATTATTGCTTAAAATATTGGTATATTTAATGAATAAACCAGTAATGATTTGAGTTGAATAAACAGTGTGGGACGAGTTGACCAACCGCTGGGGCGAGTTGGTTTTGGGGCGAATTGACCTGCTCCCTCACAGATCACATTCCAAACATGTAAGTGAAGAATACATCTCACCGCTGAACACATCTCACCGCTGAATACATTGCACAGTGACTCAACTTTGAAATCCCTATATAAACAAATTCTAAAGTCGCCAGGGAATTAAAAAGAAAAATGCGCGTTATAAAACTTATTGGAACGAGAAGGGATCAATAGTAAAAGGAATATAAAAGAGAATCGTTTCACTTGCCTTGCAGTTCTTGGATGATATCATTTTAGACAGGTCTGCCTTATTCAGCGAAATGGCCTCTAAATGGCTACAATAAAACATGTAGAAGTCCTTAAATGTTATAAATTTAATGAAACAACTTCTGTGGCAAACGTTACATGACTTTGTTTGCTTTTATCTGTTTAAGAAATAACCCCATAGGAATAGAAGGCAATTTTCTTTTAATATACACCCACCCACAGGATAGAAATAAAAGCGCCCATAATAAACATACTTCAATGTAAAATCCTCCAAACATAAATCTGTTCGGCCCTTCTGATTTTATACTTTAAAAACGAAGATTTTAGCTATATAAAGCTTTTATTGTCGAAATATGTTTCGTAAGACACTGTATATAAAACAAAAAGTAGTTTTTCTTACCATAAAAATTGTATAGTCAGTTTAATCGTATTGAACATGTAGTTGTAAGGGTCAAAATTTACAATCATATATACATATGATAGGAAACGCTCTATAAAATAAGACATACAAATCAAAATTAATATAGCTGGTTGGCATAGCTAATTATAGTCTATCTAAATGTTTAAAAACCTATTAAAGTCACTTTGATACATTTTAACTTATTTTCGTGCTTATATCCAATTAAGGTTCAAACACGCTTTCCTAGTCACACACCTCAGCTATCTGGGTTGTCTGTCTAGGACAAAGGGTTAGATGGTAGTGGTTAGTGAGAGCGAAAAGGGTGTAGTGGTCTTACACTTACCCATTAAGTCGTTCAAACTCGCTCTGGGTGGGAGCCAGTACCGGGCTGCGAACACAATACCTGCGAGCCTTGTGTCCGATAGCTTAACCACGACACCACCGAAGTCGGTGTTAAAGTCACTAACACTAGTCTCCGAGGCGAGGTACGTATATTTTCTGTTTCGCATAAAAAGTTAAAGTTTATTTTGTTTAACGACGCCACTAGAGCTAGTTAATTTATTAATCATCGGCTACTGAATGTCAACATTTGGTAATTCTGACACGAAGCAAGGTATTTTTTATATGCACTTTCCCACAGACAGGAAAGCACATACCACGGTCTTTGACCAGTTGTGGTGCACTGGCTCAAAAGAGAAAAACATCCAGTCAGTTGAATGATTCCACCGAAGTGGTTCGATTCTGCGATGCAAGCACCTCAAGCGAATACTCAACCGACTGAGCAAAATCCCGCCCCGTATTTCGCATAAAATGCATTTGGAGCTGTTTACAAGCACCAGGGAGACCAAGAAACGTTTTGGATTTGCAAAGCTTGATAGTTTTAGTATGAAGATGTAAGGAACGTGTAATTTAAAGGTTAAAACGATACACTAGCTGAAGTAACCTAATTATTTTACGCTGCCTAATAATCACAGCCATAATCTTAAAAGTAAATACTGACTTTCATGAACATTTGTAAATTCAACGCAATAAATTAGCGCAACGAATTAACGAACTAAATAACATTGCTTCATGATATGGATGAAATCCAGTATTTTATTACACCGCGATTTATCGCAGTTGATATTAAGTCTTTCTAATTAAAGAGGGGCGAGACGTAGCCCAGTGGTGCAGCGCTCGCCTGATGCGCGATCGATCTAGGATCGATTCCCGTCGGTGGGCCCATTGGGCTATTTCTTGTTCCAGCCAGTGCTCAACAACTGGTGTAACAAAGGCCGTGGTAAGTACTATCCTGTCTGTGGGTTAGTGCATATAAAAGATCCCTTGCTGCTGATCGAAAAGAGTAGCTCATGAAGTGGCGACAACGGGTTTCCTCTCTCAATATCTGTGTGGTCCTTAACCATATGTCTGACGTCATATAACCGTAAATGAAATGTGTTGAGTGAGTCGTTAATAAAACATTTCCTTCTTCTTCTAATTAAAGATTGTTTTAGAATCATTACACAAGAAGGATAATGAATATACCAGCATTATACTTATAAAAGTCTGCTGTGATGTTTTAAAGCTGCAATTTCGATTTTTTTTTTTTTAAATGTATTATTATTTAATCACTTTTGGGACATATTATCCAGATTAAGTTACTTCTAGGGAAAGCACACGGTAACTCTTTGGACGCCATCTGCTCTCTAAGTAACATATAATTGCACTGTTAATAATTTCTAATGTTCCAAAGTTGGATGCTTCTCCACTGATCAGATAAACAATTGGGGACGGGATATAGCTCATTCGGTAAACACTCGCCTGAGGTACTGGGGTCGAAAGATCGAATCCCATTGGTGGTCTCAATTTCTGCTTTGACATTTTCCCCGGCAAAGCCAGTGCACCATTTTTGGTATTTCAAAGGCCGTAATATGTGCTGTCTTGTCTGTGGGTAAGTAATGCAATATGATCCCTTACTGCTAAAGAAACACAATATAGCGAATATAGTGTGACACAGTTACCAAATGTTTGACATCCAATGGTAGATGATTAATAAAATGAGTGTGCTCTACTAGTGCCGTGAAACAACAACAACAACAATCCCCCCCCCCCCCCCCCCCCCACTCCCCCCAAAAAACAACCCACCCAAAAACCAACAAACCACGAAACAACCTTAAGTTGATCCCTGTACAAATAAATTTGCCAGTTGTAACTTGAAAAAGGCTAAAACTCGAACAAGAACATCTAGGACTGAATTTACAAAGAATGTTTACGTCTTACACGTGTGCAACTACACGTACATACATTTACAATATTTAAACACCTGCGTTTAACGAAAAACAGGCTTCGTAAATTCGGATAATTATGTTTTAAACCCATACCAACTCTCATAGAAGTTTGTTTTAACAAATAAGTTAAATATATTAAAAACAGTTTCTTGACAAATTACCATCAAATTGTTTAGATTAACTCTCATTTTAATACAGGGGTGAATACACTATGCTGGAACAGCCAATATGGAAAACTGCACGGATTGTTACTTGTAATCAATATTGGGAACACAGAGGTTAAAGACAGAACTGCCCGTGCATGGGCATTTGCTTTACCGTAGCTGTCCCATCAATTGCCTTTCACCCTCTTATTTGTGATTCAGAGACACTAAATTACACTCAAATCTTTTGTGGAAACTGTTGAGAGTTCGAATAGCAAACTAGTCATGAAACATGTTATTAATATAATCCATATTTGTTTTTAACAGTTGTAGGTGATGATATTTACCAAACGGAACATTATTCTTGCAACTTCTAGAGAGTTCGAACGTTTTGTCTTTTACCGATTCATCTAGTTATTTGCGGATTTTGGTCAAAGTTCAAATGTCCACCAAGGGGTCTTCTTTCAGAAAAATAATAAATCATTTCTATGTTTACTCTAAGCTTTTATGGATCCATTATAATTTTGCGGAGGGTGGGGGAGGTATCGAATTTTTAGGCAACAGCCCAATGACTTCATAATTTGACCTCTGTTGACCTTGAAAATGATCCATTCCAAAACATCTTTATTGTATCTTATTTGGAACACAACATAGGTAATATACTATTAGTATATTGATATCTCGCCATTTTTATGAAATGTAATTTTCGATCGCTTTTTCACCAAGTTGAATTTGTACATGTATAATGTCAAATTGTTCACTTTTTACCAGTAATCAGAATGTCCACCCTAATGTTTATGATGGCTTAGGTAGTTCTTCACCAACTATGAATAATGATTTAGAGGATGCAAAATTTCCACAGCTCAAGGGCTATTAAGACTGTTTTATTTACATTGAAATATTTTAATAAAAAATGTTATGAGAGTTGGAATGGATTTTATCATTATTCATTATATTTTACATGTCATTGTGTTAGTTCCCTTTTGACACAAACAGACTATAATAAATCATGACTGAGTTCATACATACAGCATGGAGTAAAAAAGCAACATCACAAAACAATGGACTGGTTTTGCGATTCACATTAAAAATATTCCGGAAATGTTTTTAGAAACTAAACAAAATTCTTTTCTTATGCATTTAAGGAGTTTTAGACTATTAACTACTCAGTTTTTACCCCCCCCCCCCCCCCCAAACAAAAATCGTAGCTACGACCCTGAGTAACATATTGTAAACAATTGTAGTCTGTGGCCGACCCCGTGTTCAGCGACTGCAAGAGACGCTAATGTCAGGGAACTATTCCACTGGTCCCCGATATTGTCATTTGGTTTAACGTGAAGCGCATAAACCAGACTATGGTAAAAAAAAATCTGATCGGTCTGTCTGAATTTAGCCCATATCCATGTACGTAAACCAAATTCATGTTATCACTATCTACGTAATCGTAAGCCCATAACCCAACCACGGATAATATAAAATAGCAAACGCACAGAGTGTTTAATTTGCGTGAAAACCTCGTGCGTCATAAGATTTTTTTTTTCTTTCCTGGAGATAATCATCACCGCTAGTTAGTATAGCGTAATAGGTTTGACACGTTGATCAGACGTCAAATTAGTCATGGCGGATAACACATCAAGACTAATTTGTATTTTTCTGTTTAAAGCCGTTGTCTGGAGTTAATACCTCTGTCCATCAAGTAAAAAGGTAATAAAAGAGGTTTCCAGTCGGTCGTGGAAATGGTGCAATGGCTGTGTCACATTCAAACACCGATTTTTTAAATATATATTTGTTTCAAATTAAAGTTAAGGGCGCAATGACGAGAACAGTTTTAAAGGCAGAGAAAGGATGAAAAAGGAATATTTGTTTAATGTCACTTCGGCAGATTTTTAAACATTGTCTACAAAGTCTAACATATTGGTGGAGATAAGAGAACTAAAGAAACCCGTTGCCGCCACATAAGCTAATTTAAGGATAAAGCAGCATGGGGTGTTTTGTATGCACGTTGCCACAGACATGACAATACAGTACAAAGGCATTTTATGTACCAGACTTGAGGCACTGGTTGTGAGGGGGTAAAACTCGAGTCCATAAATGGCGATTGATCCTAGAACCTATAGCACCTGAGGCCAGCGCCTACCTTTAAATGAGCATCACATAGAATTGGAAAGACTTTGATCTTACGACCCAAGGACCCCAGGAAAAGACTTTACCGACTGGGCTAGATCGCGCCCCAGCACCTGCGAAATGCAAAGCCGCTTGAAAATCATTTACGCCACCGCGGCTGGGAATGTTATTGTTGTTGTTGGTTTTTGTCTGTTTGTTTTTTCTGGGTTTTTTTTTTTTTTTTTTTTTGGGGGGGGGGGGGGGGGGATGTTTGTTTGCTTTGTTTAACATCATCATCAGAACACATTGTGATTTATTAATCATCAGCTATTGGATGTCAAACATTTTGGTAATTCCGACATATAATGATACAGAGGAAACCCACTACATTTTGTTTTTCATTAGTAGCAAGGGATCGTTTATGTACAGACAGACAGGATAGCACGTACCACGACCTTTTATATACCAGTTGTGGTGCACTAACTAGAACGAGAAGGCCAGAAACAATTCAGAATGCAGAGATACAATAAATATCCCCATAACACCGACCGAGCCAGGGCCCAGTTTTACAAAACATCGAAAGCCTAATTTTGCATGTAAACATAAACAATGCACCATCTCCAGTAATAGGGTCAAATTCATAATGGCGGTATTAAATATCACGGAACTTATAAAAAAGAAGATAACTCAAAAGTTTCATCCAAGAAATTCCCAGTTTTGGTAAATATTGAGTAACTGATGATCGGTGGAATGAATAACGATGAAGTAATTACTGATCGTTAAAGACGCAATTGTCGTTCACCATTTCTGAATATCACCCAATGATGTAATTTTTTAGGTGAAATAGAAGCCAAACACATGTAAATATACGACTGGTATAAATGCTAGTCACAGAAGTAAACGTACGGAGCCGAATGCACGAAACCTGTTTATTCTTAAACGCAAATGCGTAAGCATTATAAATAGGAATTATTACACGATTACACGAAATTATTTTACGTAAAATAAGTACGATCCACACGCGAGAGGATTCGTCACGATTCGGCAGAGCCTCGACAAAGACCGATTAACAAAGGCTCGGTTGATATATATTTACCATATTAAAAAGCACGAGTAGCGAATTCTATTTATCCTATAACACTTCTAAAATAACATTTAAAGGCGTATTGTCACAGACACTGACCTATTTAATGATCTAACAAAGTATTACCTGAACGAAAATAATTTGATTTGTCCCTAAATGTACTTTATTTAACCATCTTCATAACCACCATACTCCATTTATTAATGATATTTCGTAAAAATAACTGTATTATGGCAATGGTCCATAATTCAAAAACTAAAATTGCCGAGAGGGTTAACATGGATTTCACTCCATCATGATTCAATTAAGGTGATGCAATAACTAGATTTGGTTTCCAATAATTAATGTAATTTTTAGTTATTATCCATTTATAGAGAAATAAGGTCCTTAAATCCGTGACAGTATGCCTTTAATTAAATTTTTAGTAAATCACAGTACTATAGGCCTAGTTAGGTAGAACAACGAAAAATGAAAAAATAAATATGTGGTCAAACTTTTTTTTTCAAGCAAAAATATGTACCAAAAAATGTAAATTAATGAAAACCGGACCGAAAAATATTTAGTGATTAGAAAGTTATAGCCATTTGAAGTTTGGCGTGCTGTGAAATATGTCTGCCAAATTTGAATCGTTTTTCTAAACTTGCCGGTTAAACTCAACTACTAATCACAATGTGTATATTTCACTTTAAAATCGATCTGAAACACGTCAAATATTATTCTGGAATATGTAATAGCGTTCTTGAAGCCACTGGAAAATGGTAACATATACCATTATAATGTTACAATGTAACCATGAACCCTAACGTCGTTATAAACGTAAAATCGGAAAATAAGCAATACAAAGCGACGTTGTTGTTTTCACAACTTAATATATTTAGTTAGCCTATCAGGACAATGCAACTATACCCCATTCATTATTAACTTCTGTTATGCATAAATAGTGAAACAATGTTACATAAAAAATAAAGGCAGTGCACATGGGCGATTGAATGAGCACTTGACGAAAGCTAGTGGCAGGGACTAGTCCATTGTAATACAATAGGGTAAAACAGTCTATTTGTGATAGTGAAAATATTTTGAAAAAAAATAAAGTTGGTGGTGGGGGGGAGGGGGTGGCGGGTCTTTTGGGGGTGGTGGTGGTGGGTTTTTTTTGTTTTTTTTGGTGGGGGAGTTCTTGATTTAAGATGAGTAACAAAAAATACATTTGGAATTTTTTTTATAAAAGGCTGAAAAATATATATTTTAAAATGATAATAATAAAAATGTGATTAATGATAGTGAAAATATTTCGAAAAAGAAATGTTAGAGGGTGGGTGACGTTTCTTCTTTTTTGAGGGTGGTGGTTTGGTGGGGGAGGTTGTGTGTGTGTGTTTGCCGATGGGGAGGGGTATTTTGTATTTTATTTTGGCCACGTCTTAAATGCCTCAAAAAACTTCTAAAAGAAGCCATTGACGTCAGACGCCGCATTAAGACAAAATTATCATGTGACCCTATCAGCTGTAAAAATGGCCGCGACGTCATACTTGTTACGCGACGTCATTGACAGAGCTCTCTTGAAAATCGTTATTGGTGTAGTTTTAACCGAATTACAAATTAAATAATTATATCTGTTGGAAATACGATAAAACGCTGTGTATGTACATCTATTTAATATCACTGTATTTTATTGGGAAGCTGTAATATGTGTGTTGAAAAGTGAGTCATTTAAGCTGGTGGCAGATATGCAGCGCAAAGTGACGTCAAACTTTGTCATACCTACTATACATCAATAATATGGCGTCATCACGATTAGCACAACTTAGTTTGACGTCACGCATTTTAACTAAATCTTTGAAAACGTTACGCTCAGGTATACAGGTCTTGATGGCTTGTAAAGCAAATGTCCCATCCACAGCAACACATTACCCAGAGACCTCGCAAATTTGCATACCATTATTAACCGGGTTAATACGCTGAAATTATCACATGGGTTTATGACATGGATAACATGGGTAAATTATAGGATAAATTTCTTTATTATCCACACTATTCATAATATTATTTTTATGAATAACAAGGACTACGTCAAAAAGTTTCAAACGTAACTAGAAGGAGACGACGAAATGAGATAATTTTGATAAGCCATTGTAAACTAATGGCGAGTGTTGTCTGTATTGTGATTGGTTAATTACATTCTTTTCCCGGGATCAAATGAAAATAACACACGGAAAGCTAATGCCGTCATTAGAAAGTAACGTCATTAGCAACTGGAACAGGCCAAGTTGACGGTTCAAGGGTCTACAGTTAGATTGTAGCCGGGTATTCGTTTTCAAGAAATACCAAATATACAGTTAGTTCCGTAAAAAAAACTATCCAGTTTACAATGGACATAACCATATGGTGTTTTTAGATTTGCGGGTGTTATTGTCTGTTTGATGCCCGAAAATGTTTCATTTCTAACCTCAAGCTAACGTCCTCGGTCAAAAATGACATTTACATTTGCGGGATAAAATAGACAATAAATAACACCCGCAAATCTAAAATCTCCATATGGTTATCTCCTAATTACACAGAGCTTACGACTGGGGAAGCGCATTGTGTTATGACGTTGCTTCTCAAAATGACGAGATTTGGTGTGCCGTGAACTCATTATGACACACGTGTGTCATACCGGTTATATTCTCCTGTATGATGATGATCATAGAGCTTGGTGCATGTACAGACATTTCCTTTCGGTTTCCACGCAAATGCTGATGCATAGCTTCTGTACTCAGTCTTCAGTGGACTTGGTTTGAGTTTGGACTTTTTCTTCTCCTAGGAGAGTTTGCATACTAGGATTCTGAGCCTCTCCAGCGCAGTTTTGATTTTGAAGTTTGCTTCTCCTAGACAGTTGTCTTTCTTGACCCACTTCCTCTGTCTGTCCGGTCCATATTAGTCTAGTCTCTACCCTTTGACCAGTCCAGCTTGGGTGACCCTACCAGGAGCTGATGCTCCAACTGACATAGCTTTCCGAGTCATTGAGACATGCAAGCTACCTGACCACGTTAAGGAATGGACCATGAGATAGATTCTCCTGTATATCTTGAACTATGTGGATAATAACTGTATGTTGTTAAACGCGTGTTAGACATGAACAGGCTTTATAAACTCGGCCCACGAAATTTCGCGAAATTGACTCCTAGGGTATCATAATGAATAGTGTCTCATTTATATTACATCTATCAAACAAATTCAACAATAACCAATAACAAGTTAGCATATCCAATTTGTTTCTGTGTGTACTCAGTTACAGTAGCTGTGTCTAAGCGTCCCGTATCTTATACAGTACGTGTATAAACCAATAGAAGACTAATTCCCAAATGATATAGAATTGGGTGAAACGATAAAACTGATTTCAACAAGTGTCTAGACGTTTTAATGCGTACATACATCATTTCCCCCGTGAACTATAGTGTTTTCCGTGACCAATGAAACTAATGCATCCACATCAGTCGTCTGAAATTCAATCAGTCTGTATTTTACAAATGACACTGTTACAGTGCATAACCACACACACACACACACACACACACACACACACACACACACACACACACTAACGTGCGCACAGACACACATACACACATTAAGGTACGCACAGACATACACACATACATACACGCACATGTGCACACACACATACACAAGATCGCACACACAAACACGCACACACCCACCCACACTCACATACATACACACACGCACACACACTAAGGTACGTACAGACATACACAGATACACACACGCGTGCGCACACACACAAGATCGCACACACAGACACGCACACACACACTCTCTCTCACACACATACACAAGATCGCACACACAAACACGCGCACACACTCTCTATCTGTCTCTGTCTCTGTCTCTGTCTGTCTCTCTCTCTCTCTCTCTCTCTCTCTCTCTCTCTCTCTCTCTCTCTCTTCTCTATATATATATATATATATATATATATATATATATATATATATATAGATATAGATATATATATATATATCACACTCACACACACACACACACACACAAAGAGAGAGAGACACACACATAGAGACACACACACACACACACACAGAGAGAGAGAGAGAGAGAGAGAGAGAGAGAGAGAGAGAGAGAGAGAGAGAGAGAGAGAGAGAGAGAGAGAGAGAGAGAGAGAGAGAGAGAGAGAGAGAGAGAGAGACACACACACACATACGCAATCGCACACACAAATACGCATACAAAGACAGACATACACAAACATTTTAACAAACATTTTTAATTCAGCATTGTGATGTATCCATACAATAATCCAGCACAGCACAAAGTTTAACGGGTATGTTCGAATGTTCCTAGAATTAAGACATTACGCGTACCCTTGGTAATAGACAATAAACAAGATGTCGTACTGAATATTCCAAATTGAATAAAAACACAAACAAACAAACAACAAACAAACAAGCAAGAAACAAACACGAAAACAAAACAAAAATAAAACAAAACAATAACACCCACCCCCACAAAAATAAAAACAAAAAAACTAAAAAAAGCAGCAAAAAAACACAACAAAAACCAACAACAACAACAACAACAACAAAGAATTTTCCTGAATAAGAAACTCTGGCAAAAGACTGATTAAGAGGAATGGTTGAAATATAACAAAGTAATGCACATAATGCGGGTGCATTGTGAGCAAAATTTACGTAGGATACCTTGAAGGTCTTAACATATGTTACAACAATGCGTACCGATGGATGATCGGACAACAATGACCATACAGTGCCAGCAAGATGTTTGTTAGTCATCTAGTAAAACAAAGACTTTGGTTCTTTACTTCGCTCAAGACCACAACTGGCCAAAGGCCGTGGTATGTGCTTTCCTGTCTGTGGGGAAGTGCATATAAAAGAGCCCTTGCTAACAATGTAGCGGGTTTCCTCTGTTAGACTCTATGTAAGTGTTACCAAATGTTTGACATCCAATAGCCGATGTTTAAATAATCAATGTGCTCTAGTGGTGTCGTTAAACACAATTGTTTTTTTTACTGAAAATCAGAATCGAAGCAAACTTAAACGAACTACTTGCGCACCTGTGGTGTACAGGTAGGCAGTACTAAACCAAATAACGTCCGGCTTGGTCAAATTTCGAGGTGCACCGAACTTTTGATAGACAAGTTAATACCACAAGTCCTGTGATTGGTGATAAATGTGAGTGTGGTGTTGTAAAGAACAATTAGTTGCATCTGGGCAAAAACATATATGCAATTTTATTTAACCTAGCACCACTGTGTCAAGTAGCCCTGTGCTTGAAACATATATGGGGTACCTCTACAAAAAAAGTAATACACATTTCTGCGAAACTAGGGGTGTTGTAGAAACATCTGGTTATACCGAAAATGATTCATGAAAAGTACCATTTTCTTCATTTAATACTTTGAGGTAGGGGCTGTAGTACTGAAATTTATGGGTTATAGTTTGGTTGATATATTGCATAGAGTGTTTTTTAAACACCAACGTTAACATGGTCGCCTATGGGATTTTATTTGGTTTTGTACAACCTGTACGTCAAATCCGCATGTGTAAATCGCTGGCACAAGCTACTGTATACTATGCAATCACTTTTGTATGTGATGAAACGTATATGTGCTCTATGGATCACTAATCTGAAATAAACAATGTATTAATAGTATTACTATAATATCGTTTTTATATATGAAACACGGTGGCCAGTCATCTAGTGAAGCCACCCAACGTTAATTTCGCTCGGCGGAAGACAAATTACGTAAATGCACAATAACGTACCGGAGAACGGAAATTGAAGCACAATTGTGGAGAAAGAAAATACCATACACCTAATTACCCAGCGGCTCAATATTGTCGATGATACTTTCCACGCTGTTTCTTTATTATCTCTCCCATTTTTTCAACCTTTCCAGAGATAACCGGACGTTATGTAACGGGACTTTCCCAGCGGCTGGGTCGTCCCTAGTTGGAGACAGTCATCTTTCTACAGATATAAAATTCTTATTCTTGGTGAATTGTTTAGACGATTTTTCAAATATCATAGTAATGTACAGCCCCGACAAGTCAGATCGTTATGTTGTGTGCATTTTTGGAATTCACGCGGCGCCACTAGCGCTGGTTCCAATATTTGTTTTGAGTTACGGCCCTTGGTAGCTTAAATGGTAGTTTTGTTTCTTGCATTTCCTTTTGCCTGCCTAGGAAAACGTGATTAATCGTGGAAACACAAACATAAGAAGCTATACCATCCTCACCAGCACCATCATCTTAATAATCGTCTTCACCATCATCATCATCATCATTATTATATCGTCATCAACATCATCATCATTATCAATGTAGAACGTATTATTTATATTTATGTGTCTCTGCGCTCTCTGTCTCTGTCTCTCTCTCTGTCTCTCTCTGTCTCTCTCTGTCTCTCTCTCTCTCTCTCTCTCTCTCTCTCTCTCTCTCTCTCTCTCTCTCTCTCTCTCTCTCTCTCTCTCTATGTCTGCCTGTCTCGCTTTCTTTCTGTCATTCTGTGTATTAAATGTGTATGTGCAGTCAGACTTAGTGACGACAGTTGATTTTCTTGAAAAACATTAACCATATCCCGTCTTTTTTTTATATAACAATGACCAACTTATCATCCATTAACCAATTTGCACTATCGGAGCCCTTTGATGAAGCTCAGTAAAGCGTGTCTATGTAGATATTAAAATCAAGATAATTGCATTATCCATGAGTAACCGGAAAATTGATAATTTGTCGATGGATTTTGGAAGCTTAGCGGGTTTCCTTTAACCATGGTCTCTAACAGACAACAATAATCGTTTAATTTCTTAATCCAGTTTCCTTTTCTGTCCCGTCTTGGGAACCGTAGATCATAGAGACAAGTTGTTTGGCGTACTCTAGCGGGAAATTTGTATGATGTTCTGCAATGAAGCATGACCATTTTTATGAACCCTAAGCGCTTATATCTCTTTGCCGGATCACCCCAGAAAATCCCACATCAATCATTTTGTAGTAATAGAGAAACACCGTCATAACGTCAGCTCCGTCGTTTATCACCGTGCATTCCTCGACGGCCCTGTTACTGTGATAGCAATATATTAATCAAACAACGATTTCAACGGCCTCGATTATATGTTTCCCAGTCGGATTTCACGGCTGCACGATACGCTTATTAATCTAGTTGTTTTTTTTTTGTATCGGATTGAATGTTTTTGGAACATCTATTGTTACATGAGAAAGAAAGAAAAAAAATCAACATTGAGCAAACTGGTACGTATCAAAAGCCTTGACCGATATATTGATATATATTTAAGCATTCACTTATTTAGCTAAACGATTCATTCACGGAGATAAGTGGATCCATCGGGCTGTTCTTGAGCTTTGAAAGATCTACCCAGGCGTGCCAGGACTAATGTGTAGTTGAGAACAATGAGTATACAAAGTTCGATAGATACGTAACCGTTTCAGTACTAGGATTCGTCTCTCTAACGTCCATCCTGCTGCTCAAAGTGGATGAAAGGGTTGAAGAGGTCAACAGAGCAGAACAGAACAGAACAGATCTTTATAGAACCAGATCAGGTTAGGTCATAGTTAGCTTTAAAGTGGACATTCACAACAAGCTGTTGTAGCATACGCCTGTCATGGGCACAGATGTCGACTTTCGCTGGCTTCTCTTTCCAGGACAGGAAAAGGTTTGAGGTGGGTGGAAGAGGGGGTCGACCGCGCTGTCATGTGCAAGGGAGCAAAAACAGCCCGACCAGCGTCGGTAGCGAGCGAGGGTTAGTTTTTGTGCTACTGAATTTGCAAATGTCCGGTAGGATTAAAGTCAAATAGAAAATGTTGTGTAATTTTTTGAAGGTAATTTTGACGCATAATTTATAATGATTTGTCAAAATTGAAAATGGAGTTTATATAACCGAATTGAACAGATCTTTATCTATGTTGTCCAAGGTCACCAACCGTTAGCTTTAGCTGCAAGATATTGCCTACATCTAACACATATACATTTATACATTATCTGAATTCATTTTTCTAAACTTCTTTACCCCTGGGCTACGTCGCGTCCCTTATTTTAATAAGTTAAGTGAGAAATTTCAAAGAATACTGGATGTGTGCAGCTAAACACTTTCAAGTTACACAACGTCGGGCTTAGTGACAGGATGGGATTGCTCGGTAAAACTGAGGGTTGCAGACATTACCATCGCTTAAAGGGACATTCCTGACTTTGCTGCAGTTTTTAAGATGTTATCGACTAACAGAGACTTTTTGATGGTTGTAATTACATCAAATATATTTTTCCGCATACAGTATTAGTGACTGTATATTAAACGTGTTTCTGATCGTTCTAATATTTGTACTAGGTTAAATGTCATCTTATTTCCTAAAATATTGTTTTTTCGTACGTACAAAATTATTTGAAGACAAAATACAGTTTGGGCTTCTAACAAATATCAAGACGACCAGAAACACATTGAATATACAGACACTAATATTCTAAACAAGAAAATATATTTAATATGTAAGTTTAATCGTAGAAATATTGTA
The DNA here is from genome assembly GCF_016097555.1 of Gigantopelta aegis. Classification (NCBI taxonomy): domain Eukaryota; kingdom Metazoa; phylum Mollusca; class Gastropoda; order Neomphalida; family Peltospiridae; genus Gigantopelta; species Gigantopelta aegis. The sequence continues at coordinate 74,994,098 of NC_054707.1, read as the reverse complement.
TTAGTCGGAAACATCTTACAATGCAGCAAACTCAGGAATGTCCCTTTAAGAATTCTTTAGTGCTAACTGTTTACTTATTGCCCATGGCTAACGTACTTGAACACATTAAATGGTACCAAATACCCCAAAAGGAAGACAAATCATAGTATTTATACAGCTCGCTACTTGAGAACTTAGTGGAATTTGCTGAAATTGAGGAAGACCCCACAGTTAAATAAAACCACACATATATACACACACAGACAACCCACCAGCCCCCCCCCCCCCCCTCCCCCCCCCCCAAAAAAAAAAGAGAGAGAGAGAGAGAAAAATGAAGAAGAACACAACACCACAGATTTCCTTGAGGAACATCTATGGCATAGACACATGTTTATAATATATAATAGCTGATATTTCCTTCTTAAATTGTCTATATAAAGATGTTTACCTGATGGAAAACCTAAACTATCCCTTGGGGTTAGTTCAATCAGACACGTGTCACGACCAGTAAGTAAAATAATCAGTTACACGTGCCTGGTCCCAGATGTCCAAATCATGTTGTCTGTGTTGATGGCACTATCGATATCTCGAACAGCTGATATGACGAAATCCGCTAGTCACTCAAACCGACTCTGGTACCCATGTCAGTCTGGGATGGAGATATTTTAATTTTTCTTTCTTTCTTTCTTTCTTTCTTTCTTTCTTTTTATTTCCTTCTTTAATTTTCTTTCTAGCTACCTTTCCTTCTTTTTGAAATACCCTTTCGAATATAAAGAATTAAAAAAGAAGGCAATATGAACGTTAAACGTTGGTTTCTTGTTTAACGACATCACTAGAGCATATTGATTTATTAATCATCGGCTATTAGATGTCAAACATTTGGTAATTTTGATATATAGTCATAGAGAGAAAACCCGCTACCCTTTTCTATTAGTAGCAAGGACTCTTTAATATGCTCCATCCCACAGGCAGGATAGCGCATACCACAGCCTTTGATATACCAGTCGTGGTGCACTGGCTGGAACGAGAAATAGCCCAAATGGGCTCACCGACGGGGATCGATCCCAAACCTACCATGCATCAAGCGAGCGCATTACCACTGGGCTACGTCCCGCCCCAAGACAATATGAAGCCAAAACGTACGGGATATATATTATACAATTGCTTGTTTTCGACGTAAACGCCACAGATATAAATACTACCACCCCTCACCCTTAAAGTGAATCAGAACAAATTGGGGTTCAAGCTGCTCATTTCTGAGATAACGAATAGCGTCTATGACTACCCTAGTTCCGCACAAAATTTCAGTAATTTTTTTTACAGGTACGCCATACATGTTTCAAACAAAAGGATACTTTACACAGTGGTACTAGATGAAATAAAATTGCATACATTTTTGCCCAGATGAAACGTTTTTTTTTTTTTTTCACAACCAACACACTCACATTTATCACCAATCAAGTGGTGTTCACTTCTCTATCAAAAGTTGCGTGCACCTCGAACTTTGACCCAGCCGGAAGTTATTTGGTTTATTACTACCTCAAGCACTGCGCTTCGAGAATTAATATTTGAACTTTGATAGGCGTTTACTCAAGCCCAGTTATGTCTTAAAATACACACACAATGTGTACACACTGCCGTATTAATAAAACCTATCTTAATGGATAGCCGCGCTTTATCCGCGATCTCTAATCTATATAATGATATATTACAGGCGGTCGCCCTTGAAATCTTTGTATTGATGTGTTTTACAATCAAAAGACAATCCTGATCAGGTTAATAATTAATACTAGTGTTGCTATAATTTAGCATAAATTCCACTCGACGCTGAAACGTCTTGAAGCGTCTAGCTAGCTGCTGAAGCACCCTCAAGAAACCTTTTACCTGGAACGGAGATGAAACAGATCGATATGGGTGTGGGTATTTGTTTTGGCATGCTTCCATGTGAGAAATGTTCAAGCAAGCCTGTCATGGTCACAACCTCTTACTTTGTCGAAGAGTTTTGTCTAGGGAAAGGTGATGGTGGTGGTGGGTATGTATAACTATGGTTTTAAGTTTCTGCTTAGTGATGGCTAAGTAGAAAAATAACAAAAATATGATTAAAAATATTAAATAAATAAATAAATAAATAAATAAAACTAAAAATGGCTGACCCCCCCCTCCCCCCAACCGTGCAGAAAAAAGCAACAACAACAAACAAATAAGTCCCCCCCCCCAACAAAACCCCCAACAAAACCTCAACCCAACAACAAAGAAGCTAAGAACAAAACAAAAACATATCCCACCAAAACAAACAACCACAACCATCAATTAATTAAATGGATGGGCAAGCCGGAAATGTTATGATAAATTTGGATCTTCTGTGTAAGGTGACCGGGTTTAAAATAAGCATAGATGATTAAGCAAGAAGTTTAAGTCTGTTCATTTTGTCGTTCCACGCAGTGCACCACAAATGAATAAAGTTCGTGGTATGTGCTTTCCTGTATGTAGGACTAACATAGAACCAACAAACAGGTCATAACTCTGTGAAGGATGGTCAGTCTAAACCTTCGCAGTATGATCATGTTCTCTAAAGTTTATTTTGTTTAACGACACCACTGGAACTTTATTGATTAATTCATCGTCGGCTACTGGATGTCAAAGAGAAAAAGAAGCCGCCCGAATAACACATGGCGAAGGGACCTCCAGGCGGACACCTACAAGACAGGCTATACCTGGAAGGAGCTGGAAACAAGAGCCTGACATGCTCCGACATGGTATCCGCAAGGCAAGAGAAAAAAGAGGCCGCCTGAATAACACATGGCGAAGGGACCTCCAGGCGGACACCAAAACGACGGGTTATTCCAGGAGATAGCTGGAAACAAGAGTCCAGGACAAAAGACTCTGGAGAGCGGTTATCGACAGCCTACGCCTCAGGAGAGACAATAGGCATAAGTAAATAAGTAAGCAATGGATGTCAAACATTTGATAATTCTGACACACTCTTCAGAGAAAACACAGCAAGGGATATTTTACTGCACTTTCCCACATGCAGGACAGCATATACCACGATCTTTGTATTCTAGTCGTGAGACACTGGTTGAAACGGGAAAGACCCAATAGGTCGCTGGGAAGGGGGATTCTACGACCCAACACAGTGGGCAAATTCTCAAGCAAGAGTCACATTTACCATATTATAGCCATTGATTGAACACTGTCCTGAAATGTCGTTAAACTTTTATTGCCTTTCCTCATTTTATTACTGTAATTTGTATTTTAATTAAACATTATAAAACCATTATTATCTTTTATTTAATACCCGTATTTTTATAGCACCTCGACTATACGTAATGACACGTATTGAGTGCAAAATGGACCTGTTTATAACAGCCGCTAAGCGGTTTCGTTTCATGTCAGCAATTTAAAATTTCATTACTTGCTTGTCGCTAGACATTTTGGTGTATAAACAAGCGAATTGTACCACTCGTTTTTTTTTCTACAACCATTTATTTGATTAATGAGTATGAGCTAGTGCGTTCTGTAGGAGAATGTACTTCGTTAAGTCGTTAAAGCCCCAATGTCAAGTATATTTTTGAAGGTATTTGGTCCAAAACGCAAATTTTGTAAGCCTTGTCTGAAGACTCATATACACAGGGGACCTCAATTCTTTTGTTTGTTTTTTGATTAGTTTTTTTTTTTTTTTTTTTTTTTGGGGGGGGGGGGGGGGGGGGGTGGGTGGGTGAGTGGGGGGTGAGCAATGGGATGCAAGCTGATTTTTGCCCGAATTAAACAAAAATGCCAGAATCTGGATAACAATATTTATTTATATCAGCATTACCAGACATATTTCAAAAGTGGTCAACACCAGACCAAAAAAAAATCAAATAAGCAGCTCAAACTGGATTTTACCGTCAATACGTTTACACATGTAAAAACAAGTCCTGTTTAAGTTACTATTAACATTAGAAATACTAGAAACACATGGTGTACAAACATTAATATTCTAAGAAAGAAAATGTAATTAAAAATGTTAGCAGGGATCATGTTTAAATGTCTGTAAAGTCAGGAATGGCCCTTTAAGAGTCATCAATGAAGCATAATAATGAAGAAAGCACTTTATGCTATATATCGCGGTGTGGCATAACGTGTTCATTAAAATTATTCTGATAAAAAATATGACATTTTATTTCCATCCACTATCAAAATATAATTTCCATCCGACACCAAACCTAAAGCGCCTATAGAAGACAACGGGTTAATCAGAGAAGTAAGTTTGTTAATTTACATTCCAAACATGTTTAGTGATTATGAAAACGCATTACTTAATCACAGTTCCCTCATATACTTTTGATAGAATGGTGCATTGATTCTGTTAAGTTGGCATCTTTGATTTCTATCAACGTCCGACAACAAGTCACCAAGTCACCATGTGTTAATTAAGGAATGTTTTATGCATGGTATTAATGCAGCTCCTCGTGTCTCCTACAAAACCATATTACTTAATTGCCTAATATGGATGATTAAACGGAATACAAGGGCAAAGATTCAAATTCCACCCGGCACCAAAACTAATATTTAACAAAATGCCCTATCAAACAGCTGTATAGGGTTGAAACGATTCACTACGCATTTTTATATGGAGGGGTGGGACGTAGCCCAGTGGTAAAGCGCTCGCCCATTGGTCTATTTCTCGTCCCAACCAGTGCACCACGACTGGTATATCAACGACCGTGGTATGTGCTACCCTGTCTGCGGGATAGTGCATATAAAAGATCCCTTGCTACCAATGGAAACAATATAGCGGGTTTCCTCGCTATGACTGTCAAAATGACCATATTTGACATCAAATAGTCGATGATTAATAAATCAATGTGATCTAAAGATGTCGTTAAACAAAATAATTGTTTTTAAAATATGGATTACAACTAATATTATGGGTAAAATGATAGAAATAAATGGTGAAAAGGTCTCAGAACAACTCATTTTGCCTAAACCTCTCCATTGGTTTTCCTTGAATGCAAATATTTGCTCCAGCACTGAGTGTGGGGGGTAGGGGTGGGGGTGGATAGGGTTTGGTGTGTGTGTGTGTGTGTGTGTGTGTGTGTGTGTGTGTGTGTGGTGATGGTTTCTAGGGAGAGTTGGCTTTCGTTTCGTACGCCTATGTGGGGACTAGTACAATGTATGTTCGTGATTATGGTCTGTTTGCCAAACCTGATTTTTAGCTTCCAGGCTGTAATACCGCTGTTATGATATAAAGTGTTGTAATAGCAATAATCATTAAATTTTCTTGAATCATTTAAACTTATTACATTTGAGGACATATATGTTGATGTGGATAAGTCGCCACAGAAGCTACATAATTTGTTGCCGCCCCCAGATGCCGCAGCCGTTGATTAGTAAAATATATTAAGCTTTACATTATGTCCACAATTAACTACTCCACGTGGAATGAAGTCAACACCTTCTGAAATCGTGAAACCGATTCAGTGTTAATATTAAACCAATTTCACCGACTAGGTAATGTGGATGTGGGTGCTGAAGGTGAAGTTTTCTCTGTGTGTACATTATTTGGCAACCTATCATAGAGTGGTGTATTTTAAAAATCGAATTCTATTTGCTGGGCGGCAACCGTCTTGTTAAATATTTGTATTTTATGAATATATATAGCTACTGTTCTAGTGGTATTATAGGTATAACCGGATACATATAAAAATAATTGCAATGCTAAGTTGCAAAAAGTTGATGTCAGATGAACTACAGAGTTGCTGAAGCAAAGTTTGTTTTTTGTTTAATGACACCACTAGAGCACATTGATTAATTGTTCAGCGGCTATTGGATGTCAAACATTTTGGTAATTCTGACTGGTAGTCATCAGAGAAAATTCACTACATTTGTCCATTAGTAGCACGGGATCTTTTATATGCACCATCCCAAATATCGCAAATATACGAGAGGTTCGGCCCACTCAAAACGCAAATCTCAATTGTGAAAAATTCACAAATTTATTAAGTTGTACACAACTAAAGGCAACCATTTAACTCATGAAAAAATTAACATTCCCAGACAGACCACAAATCCTTTTGATGTATTGGGAAATCATAGCAGACACGACTGCTAAATACATGAGTTTCTTGGGAGGGTCTACATCACATACAAACTACATGTAGCCCGTTTTAGTATGGGGAAATTTGGATGGGGTGTTGTGGCCTTAAACCGGGCATTCTCGGGAAAATACGACCACCGTGCATTTAGCCAGCTCTCATTAGACTAGGCTATATACACGACCGCCGTATATGTAGTCACTTTTGTGTTTAATCAAGTGATCACAAAGATGGCTGCAATCATGAAGACTTTCATCATGAAATTCATGTTTGTATGCAATATTTAACACGATGCGCTCATTGCAGTTGACTGAACATGAGTGCAACAAGGTCCTTGCGTTACGCAGCGTCGGGTAAGTACAAAAACGACTCTCAGCAGAGAAGATCAAAACCGGACTCGGTGGTGTAGTGAATAAGCCATCAGACATGCGGCTGTTAGTTACTGGGTTCGCCTTCCGATACCAGCTCCCACCCAGGACAAGTTCTAACCACTCAATGGGTAGGTTTTGAGCAACTGCACCGACCCCTCGCTTACTAACCAGTATCTAAGGTGTGTGGCCAGAACAGCGTTCTTGAACGAAAGGCAGATCAAACGAAGAAAAAATTGTTAACTGTAGACATACGTCATACTGGGCGGTTTCGTAATTGTTAATCATTCGATCACGGCCAGATCACGGCCAGATCTACCGAGGTGGCTCGATCCTACGAGGCAAGCCTCTCAAGCGACACTCAATCGACTGAGCTAACCCCCCTCCCCCCACCCCCGCCCCACCAACAGAAGAACAATGGTAATTTAAATAACTAATATCCAAGAGTTGACATTTCACCAAAATATTTGTATTTATTTTTCTTTCGCCCCAGGTGTTAACTAACTATTTTAATAAAGCGCGTGCTAAGTGGACGTGTTTATTGCAAGCATGGTTGAGAAAAAACATCGTAACAGCTGACGGATAAGTTAATATATTTTATACATAACTATTGTTCTCACCAAAGCTAATGAAAAACACCTGATGAAGCAGATAACAGGTAACAAGTAACAGTACAATAGCTTCAGTGTGACTCCAGAATTATCACTAACATCAACATCATAAGCATTTAGCAAACACATACAATTACCAATGTCATTAGGCGAAGCGAACTAATAAGTTAGGGCCGTATCTAGCTAGCCTAAATTAATGAGAGGGAGGAGGAGGGGGGGGGGGGGCACTAGAATAGGGATCAGGTCAAAGAGAATGGTCATCACGGTCGTTCTAGAAGAGATTTCCATCGGTGGGCTATTTTTCTTAAAAGCCAGTACCAGAGATGATGATTAATAAATCAATGTGCTCTAGTAGTGTCGTTAAACAAAACAAAATTTAATATTTAAATTTCGTTCTTCGTGAATTTGGTAGCAGTAGTTTTATAGTTAAATATATCAGGTGTTATTAAGAGTTGTAAATTAATAACAACTGCACCTGAATGCTATCACGATATTTATTTTAATTTTAACTTTGACAACCAGATTCCATTTAAAGACGCAAACCCTAGTTTTAGCCCGTGAAAATAGACACTAAGTTAATTAATCTACAAACCTGCAACACACATTTGGATAACGTTATTAAAGAGAGAAGCTAAAGTCTGTGATGATTAAACAGGTATATGCCGTCTAAAAATAACTAAATAACCATTACTTCTCAGACGAACGTGCGTTTTTATAGTTTAAAAAAAAAGCATTTTGAGGTATTACAAAAACCTGGATGACCAGAACCACTTCAGGTGTACAAAAATTAATATTCGAAATAGTCCATGAGCCAGAGGGGTCGGTCGAAATCATCTGGGTGTGGGGGGTGGGGGGTGGGGATGGTTGGTGGGACGAATGCTCATAGCGATTTTTGTCAAGGCCTACACACCTAGCTGTGGAAAGTTTATGATAGCTTTCTGTGTGTAAGTACCTGTTTTGTGACCCTACCCCCATTTCCACTGCAGTTATATTTTTACAAAATTGCCGAAAAGACTTCCGTATATAAACAAATCCTAGTAACTAATATAGAATTATATTTGAATATATGGTTAATGCAGAATTTTAAACTTACATTAAAATCACATCTCTGTTCAAGCAAAACCAAAGGAAGAGTTTTGTCTGAGGTAAATTACAAAAGTCAGTGAAAACACGAACATTGTTGTCTGCGTATATGGAAGAAGTATATTATGCCTGTTTGCTTTATAAACCATATTTTAAAAACAAAACAAATACTAATAATGATATCCAGGACAGAATATAATTTCTTGGAAAGAGATGAAATTGATTTGTTTTGGTGTCTAAAAATAACTGTTCGTTAAGGCACTGTTAAAATTGTATGCTTAAAATAGTGCATCTTCTTGTTCAAACTTTGATAATCAATGACTAGAATTTTTATTTTCATCAGTAATTCGAAGTTGGCGACATTTTGCAGGAGCGGGTTTTGGGCATGAATATTCAACGATTCCGTTTATTGAATTATTGCGCATTTGTCGAGAAGGCAAAGCCTTCTAACTGTAGACATACGTCATACTGGGCGGTTACGTAATTGTTAATCATTCGATCACGGATGGAACAAATTGATCATTTGTGGTTGGAAATCTGAACGCCATAATATTAGGGTGATACGTAAGAGGGCGCACTGACGAATAGATTTTGTAAATTCTGTCCACAAATTGTGTTAGGGCTTTTCCAGAAATGAGCGCCGGGAGAACGTTAGAAGGGTGGTGTGTGTGTGCGCGTGCGTGTGTGTGTGTGCGTGTGTGTGTCTGTGAGTGTGTATGTGTGTGTGTGTGTGTGTGTGTGTGTAGGGGGGGGGGGGGGTGCGGGAGCGTGTCTTAGTCATTGATGTTTATCATGCCGCGGATTGTGCTGAAAGTTTGTTGTTATTGATTTTCTTACATGTCTTCCTCTTCTTCTTGATGTTGTTGTTGCTGTCTTCTTCTTCTGGAAACTGACAGCGGAATCGTTTTCGAAATTTGTGTGTATGTGCTTTTAAAAAACCTGTTTATATGCATAAAGTGATGTATTCAAATAAAGTTTGTGGGTAGTTGCTAATATAATTTGTTATTACTGGAAAGCAAAGGAATTTTCGTTAACGATTTAACAGCACATTTTACACTGCGGCTACTTGGTGGAGAGAGAGAGAGAGAGAGAGAGAGAGAGAGAGAGAGAGAGAGAGAGAGAGAGAGAGAGAGAGAGAGAGAGAGAGAGAGAGAGAGAGAGAGATGGGACGGGAAAACCTGCTGCCGTCACATATGTTAGTCCTTTCTGAAAAGCAGCAAAGGAATTTTTTTTTAATGCATTTCTCACAGACAGGGGCGGGACGTAGCTGTCTGGGATCGACCCCTGTCGGTGGGCCCATTGGGCTATTTCTCGTTCCAGCCAGTGCACCACGACTGGCATATCAAAGGCCGTGGTATGTACTACCCTGTCTGTGGGATGGTGCATATAAAAGATCCCTTGCTGCTAATCGAAAAGAGTTGCCCATGAAGTGGCGACAGCGGGTTTCCTATCTCAATATATGTGTGGTCCTTAACCATATGTTTGACGCCATATATCCGTAAATAAAATGTGTTGAGTGCGTCGTTAAATAAAACACTTCCTTCCTTTCTTCTCACAGACAGGGAGGTAGACATGACTACCTTTAATATACCAGTCGTAGCGCACAAAGTCACCGATTTCTGCAGACGGAAACTTCATTCTAACCAATACCCCACGACTAGTATATCAAAGGCCGCGCGAGAGTGCGTTTCAAAGATCCCTTGCTGCTGATGGACAAATGTCGCAGGTTTCCTCTGAAGACTACGTGTCAGAATTACCAAACGTCTTAATCCAACAGCCGACGATTAAAAAAATATTTAGTGGTGTTGTTAAAAAAAACATTTTAACTTTCATTCTAAAGCCCTTTTTGGTGATATAAAAACTTATCGCTACCTGCCTAGCAATAGCCCCACCACCATCACCCTCCCACCCAAGATGGATTCGCATCCGGTTTTCACTGCCTATTTCTAATTTTACACGGATCCGATGGATTCGCTTTTTACCACGATGACATCTTCAATAACAGAGGGAAACAGACTTGTGACACCTAATCCATATGGATGTATGTCTCCCGAGCGGCGCACTTCCTGGTAGACTTTTTAAATAATATTGATCTCCCAAACACGTGGCCATTGGCTTCGAGAAGTAATTGAATAGCTTACAGCCAAACGATTGCTTTAATCAAACTCACAGTGCTTGCGAAGCGGTCGTACTTTTATATGTTTGGCTCTACTAGGTTAGAAGGCTGCGTCAATATGCCTCTCTGTCCTACTTCGTCCGTCCGTCAGTATGTCCCACCTAGAATGAATGTCCGTTTCTGTCTGATTTTCTTGATGTTTTTTGTCTCTATAGTCGATGGCATATTAGTGTCAAGGTTCATTAATTAATTCATTCGTTCATTCGTTCATTCATTCATTCATTTATTCATTAATTTAGTTCGTTCTTTTGTATATTTCGATCGATTGATCGATTGATTCATTGATTCATTATAACATTTTAAATTATATTTGTGTGCATGTCTTTGTATGTGCCTGCGTATGCATGTATATGCATGTGCGTGTGTGTGTGTGTGTGTGTGTGTGTGTGTGTGTGTGTGTGTGTGTGTGTTTGTGGAAGTCGAGTGTAAAAATACATGTTAGCTTGAAATATATAATGCATGTTAGTGTACTTTGGAAAAGAATAGGTGCCCTTTTTAACTTCAACTATTTCTATAATTGTGACAAACCAAATTCAAAACCCAACCCAATTGATTTTTGTTTCTAAATCAGTTTTTCGTTAGGTTTAGACGTTAACGAGAGTGAATAATAATTATGATATGTCAGAACTTATGACCAGGAAGTTTAACTATTATTACATTTAAGAATCAAACTACCAGCGTGTTGCAACGCTAATATCAATAACTATCCAAATCAGGTGAATTGAACAACTATCCTCTGTTACTGGAAAACAACCAGTGACTGGGAGAGAGAAATAGCTAAATTTAACATGCGGAGAGATAAATAGCTAAATCAAACATGTGGATAGAGAAATAAGCAAATTAAACATGTGGAGAGAGAGGGAGAAATAGCTAAATTAAACACCTGAAGAGAGAAATAGCTAAATTAAGCATGTGGAGAGAAATAACTAAATTAAACATGTGGAGATAGAAATGGCTAAATTAAACACGTGAAGAGAGAAATAGCTAAATTAAACATGTGGAGAGAGAAATAGCCACATTTAATATGTGGAGAGAAAAATAGCTCAATGTAACATGTGGAGAGAGAAATAGCTAAATTAAACATGTGGAGAGAGAAATAGCTAAATTAAACGTGGAGAGAGAATTAGCTAAATTTAACATGTAAAGAGATAAATAGCTAAAGTTAACGTGCTGAGAGAGAAATAGCTAAACTTAAAATGTGGAGAGATAAATAGCTAAATGTAACATGTGGAGAGAGAAATAGCTAAATTTAACACGTGGAGAGAGAAATAGCTAAATTAAACATGTGAGAGAGAAATAACTAAATTAAACATGTGGAGAGAGAAATGGCTAAATTAAACACGTGAAGAGAGAAATAGCTAAATTAAACATGTGGAGAGAGAAATAGCCACATTTAATATGTGGAGAGAGAAATAGCTAAATGTAACATGTGGAGAGAGAAATAGCTGAATTAAATGTGGAGAGAGAATTAGCTAAATTTCACACGTGGAGAGAGAAATAGCTAAAGTTAACATGCTGAGAGAGAAATAGCTAAACTTAAAATGTGGAGAGATAAATAACTACATTTAACATGTGGAGAGAGAAATAGCTAAATTAAACATGTGGAGAGATAAATAGCTACATTTAACATGTGGATAGAGAAATAGCTACACTTAAAATGTGGAGAGATAAATAGCTAAATTTAACATGTGGAGAGAGAAATAGCTAAATTAAACATTTGGAGAGACAAATAGCTAAATTTAACATGTCCAAGTATGTTCTTAACACCATCTACGGATCAAACGTCTAACAAACGGGGCAGTATTTTCCCGGCTTTTTAAGTAGTATTACGTTTCCAATGCATTATCCTCGTCGGTGGACCCATTGGGCTATTTCTCGTGCCAGCCAGTGCTCCACAACTGATGTAAGAAAGATGACCAGTGGTTTATACGTGGCTACAGATAAATGTTTACTGATGGACTATAGTATAGGTAGCTGTCAGAGACCTATATTGTCAACAAAATGTAATGGTTTGATTTTTGTTTCTTTGCTTTTTTTGTTGTTTTTGTTTGTTTGGTCAATAACTACCCCTCAAGAACAGAAAAACAGAAATCCAACCTTAAATTAAGCACAGGCGATGAAACCGAATGTGCCTAAAAACTAGAATGCCCTTTTAAGCAAGAAAAGACAGGACAAGACAAGCCAGGACGACAAAACAAGACAACGCAAGACAAGCGTTATTCAGTATTAAGGTCACTGGCCCAAATTGCATAGGACTTTTTTTTTTTAACTGTTTCGCTTTCGTGTGGTAGTAAATCATAAAACACAATCGCTTGGCATTCTTATTAAATACACGCGATATTGAAACATTAAATTAAATAGCATTGGATCATTTGTAAATGACATCAGCTTGACAGAATTTAATTGATGGCTGTACATGTGAATGTTTCTGACTAAATAAAAACCCCAAAAACCCACAAAAGAAACAAACTTGTTATAATTTCCACAAATTTACCATCTTTGCTCATACATTGCATTATTAAATTGTTCAGTGTCTACTGCTAATCCAGAATTATTGCGCAGTCAGTACTTGGAAAAGAACGGCGTTTTGTACGGTTGACCTGAGGAAAATGAGGAAATGAGGAATGTGGAAATGATTAGCGACAACAGCGCTTTGTAATGATGACACGGCATGGTCGGGAACACGACGTTGTGTGCTATGGCTATTCGTGACGTCACACAATATCGTCGGAGTTGTACAGACAGGCAAAGAGTTTATGAGCTCTCGCCGTAAATACATTACCTCCACATAAAGAATAAACACGTATGTTCAAGAACACTGTATCCTTTCGATTCCATCCAGAATTTTTTTATTACAATTTCTTCGAGATACTGACTTTTATTTTGATCTATCTGTGATATTTGTATGTTTTGCACAGTTCTTTACACTGTTTTACTTTAACTGTTGGATTTTTATATTGATGTTAATCATCACTTTATTTTTGAATGTACCATAGTTTGACACCCAATAGCCGATGTATTTTTTGTGCTGGGGTTTTGTTAAACATCTGTTCTGTTCTATTCTGTATGTACACGATAGATAGCCTAGAATGCGCCATTGAGTTTATGAACTTTCGAGTGTCATGTAAAGGCTTAACTAACGTCACTTCCTGTAAAACGCCACATTCACCAAAAATTTCTTTGCGTTCTCTGACTGGCTTGCATGCGATTTCTGCCATATGATTTGATTTCTGTATATGTACTGACAAAAATAAAATCTGTTTAGACATGTTCCTTGTGTCAACCCGTGTAGATTTTGTCATTGAATAAATGAGCGTTTGTCTAACACCTCTGCACTCAAAGGTTTACCAAACAAGGGCTGGTTTACCAAACAAGGGCTGGTTTACCAAACAAGGGCTGGTTTACAAAACAAGGGCTGGTTTACAAAACAAGGGCTGGTTTACGAAAACGAGTGTTTGTAGCTATAGTAAATAAAATGTCACAATAATACCGATTATTTGGAACTTTTCCATTAAAATGTAGCCTTAAAAGGTAGTACTAAACCAAATAACATCCGGCTGGTTCAAAGTTCGAGGTGCACCGTGCTTTTGATAGAGCAGTCAATACCACAAGTCATGTCATTGGTGATACGGCCCTGACCATATGTTACGGTTTTGTCGTTCAGATTGTATCTGGGTAATAAGTGCGTGCAATTTTATTTCATCTAGTGTTACTGTGTCAAGTAGCCTTGTGCTTGCAACATGTATAGGGTACCTGTAAAATTAAGTACTACAATTTTATGCGAAACTAGGGCTGTTTTAAAAACATTCGATTATACAGGCCCGTAGGAACCGGGTGGGGGGGGGGGGGGGGGGGGGGCACTGACGGGGATCGATCCCACACCGACCGCGCATCGAGCGAACGCTATACCACTGGGCCACGTCCCGCCACTGTTGATATAAGACAGTCTGACGTACGTATAAGTGGGCTTGGAGATAAAGCGATTAGGAGCAAACAAAAGCGTTTGATTAAATTGTGAAGATGGCCCTCGCAACATTATTAGTGAGACGAGAAGGCTGGCGTTCTGAATAATAAAATAGCTTCTCGTAATCCATTAAAGGGGAAACAACACTTGTTTTGATATAACAATGTTCGTGCGTATATCCACCCAGGGCTCAACACGTGTTATAATCCTTCTGTCTTGGTCAGAAATCTCTGCAGAATAAGACCTTTGTGCCCACGACAGGCGCGCATAAATAGTGGTGAGTTATATTTGACTGGTTTTCATCTCATGCTATCCAATCGCATTCATTTAACGTTTGGCGTAAAACCCAATCTAGCGAGCGTCCTCAATAGGTTCTAATAGACCAAATCAATTCCTATTGCCGATAATGTTAACGTTTACTAATAAAACTCATATAAGCAGCGTATCAACACACCCAGGAAGTACAGCAATAAAAAGTGTTGCACCTCACATCTAATCTACCTGCAAGAAAATGCGGGTGGGTGGGGGGGGGGGGGGGGGGGGGGGGGGGGGGGGGGTGTCACATATCATTTAAGAGATTTAATTAATATTTTTAATAGTAACCGTCATTTTTGTTGAAAATTGCAGTTCCATTTTTGGGGGTACCCCGCATTAGTTTCAACCTCTGGTATATACTGCATAACAACTGTATAACAAAGAAAAGTGTTTTTATTTATTGTCAATGGATAATAGTATTTGCACAAATAATCAATGTCACATATTACTTCCAATCACACCCACAGCTGTTTTTACTCCGTAAATATTTGACGGTGCACCTCGAACTTTGACACGGAACTCTCTTGGTACCATGCAACCTCAAGGCTCGACCTTTGTTTTAGTTCTCTGATGGAAGCAATTCAAAAACGACTAATTACTCTGACCCCTGCGTGTGCATTAACCTCAACGTGGTGCAGGGGTGAACATTCTTTTATAAAATGGCCAATAAATGCACAACTCCTCGTATGAGGCACCTTGTTGGCCGTGAGGTGCAACCCGTGAAAATGGATGATGGGATCCTGGTGATTGAGTTGGGGCATACCTGCGGGTATGACGTCTGGCAATACATCACTTTGGCCCGGAGTTCACATAGACGGGTGGTCAGGTTGGCCCGACCTGATCAATCGGCTGGTCACGTCAAGCTCGAGAACATACAACCCTTTGTTTTGTTACATTTGCTAAGAACAAACGTTGTTTGAATGATCATTTGTATTTGTTGCTCTTGGGGCGGTGGCTAGGGTCAATCAGGTAATTTAATTTTTGTATTGCCTGAGTATATCAACCATGTACCCCTGGCATGACTGTCTGGTGGATATCCGCAGCATCATGTCCCCTTGTTGGACTCTGTGGTGGGTGGGGGCGTGGTTGATGAATTATATCAACCAAATATGGGTGAAAACAATAATACCAATCCTGGTGGGACCCTGAAAAGGGTCCACACCGAAGTTTCGGACTCTTCGTCGTCAGATGAAGAATCCACGACTTGTAATTTCAAAAAATCAAAAGTGATTTCTTCGCAAACCTGGCCAAGGTTTCTTCTTATAAGATCATCAGATGAAGGAGCCTTTGGGAAGCTTTCTCCATTTGCAGTTCAAAAGGGGCTAGAAGGTTTAGCTGGAGAGCCCAAAAGTGTCAAGAAGTTGCGAAATGGATCTTTGTTGGTTGAATGTGCCATAGAAAGTCATTCCAGAAACCTGCTTAAATCGAAAGTATTGTGCAACATTCCAATACTAGTTTCACCGCATTCCTCCCTTAATTCATCTAAGGGAATGATTAGGTCAAGAGATCTGGAAGGAGTTAGTGAGGAAGTTATTTGTGAAAATCTCTCCTCACAAGGTGTTACATCAGTGAAGCGGATGAAAATCCGTCGAAATAATGAAATGATTCCAACAAATACTTTAGTTATCATTTTCAATACACCTTCACTACCTTCATCAGTTAAGGCTGGTTATTTGAACATCCCTGTCGTCCCGTACATTCCAAACCCCTTGAGGTGTTTTAAATGCCAAAAGTTTGGACATGGGCAAAATGCATGTCGTAGCAAATTGACATGTGCTCGTTGTGGTCAGTATGTTCATGACAGCAAGGCATGTCAAAATTATATAATATGCATCAACTGCAAGGGAAACCACTTTGCGTACTCGCGAGAGTGCCCAAGGTGGCAGTTTGAAAAACGGGTTCAGACAGTAAAAGTTGAAAAACGTTTGTCTTTTACTGAGGCTAGACAGATTGTAGAGACTATGACGCCAGTTGCAGCAGGTAAATCATATGCTGCTGCTGTTAAGGTCTCTACGAGCAATGCGTCAGTTCAGACAGATTTAACTTGGCCTAATAATGAAGACCGATTTAAGAAGGTTTCTGACATTACAAAATCTCAGTGACAGGCAACTAAAGCTTCCCAGGTACAAGCTACTAAACGATCCAGGTGTCTTCGGATTCTAAGAATTCGTCAAAAGGTTCAAATGTTGAGGAGCCAGGTCCTAGCAAACCTTTGTGAGGAAAAGGCACTAAAAGTAAAAATAAGGAAGGTTGGTCGGGGCGTTTGAAGAAGATCGAACAACGTACCGTCCCAATCAGTAATTCCTTTGATCCGTTGGATATGGAAGTGAGTGATGACATTTGTGATTCATCACAACACTCGCAATCACTAAAATCACAACCACATCCAAAGGAAAAAGTTTTGATAACTCCTGTACTTCCCACTAATGGCTAATTCAGTCATACAGTGGAACTGCCGTGGGTTTAGGCCCAATTTTGATGAATTAAGTCTTTTAATTCAAAACCATAATCCTCTTGCAGTGTGTCTTCAGGAAACTTTCTTGAAGGACACTGATCATATTTCAATGAGAGGATTCAACCTCTATCACAATTTTCATGAAACTGAAAATAGAGCATCTGGGGATGTTTCCATTCTTGTTAATGAAAACATTCCTCAAAGTATAGTAGCATTAACTACAAATTTACAAGCAGTGGCTATAAAGGTCACGGCTCATAAAACTATAACTCTGTGTTCAGTTTATTTATCTCCTCGAAACCATTTTAATTTTAATTCTAGAGATTTTCAGGATCTCATTAACCAGCTCCCTACTCCCTTTATTATTATGGGAGATTTTAATGGTCACCACACTTTGTGGGGATGCGAGAATGTAAATATTAGAGGTAAACAATTAGAAGACTTAATTCTCAAAAATGAATTACTTTTCTTCAATGATAAAAGTCATACATATTTTCATTCTGCAAGTGGTTCTTTCACTTCTATAGATTTATCCCTTTGTAGTCCTTCACTTTTTCTTGATTTCTCCTGGAAAGTTGGTTCAGACCTTTGTGGTAGTGACCACTTTCCCATTATTTTGGAGAATGATGGACCACCATCACTTGAAAGGGTTCAAAGGTGGAAGTTGGCGAAGGCAAACTGGGGTCAGTTTCAGCATCTGTGCAGCACTCGTCTGTAACAATTTGCCATTACTGATGCTGATGATCCCATGTCTTTGTTCACATCCATCTTGAAGGACATTGCAGATGAAACTATTCCTAAGACTTCGGCAGTGCCAAAGCGTTTCAATAAACCATGGTTTAATGATACGTGCAAAAATGCATTCAAAGAGCGAAACAGGTTGCTTGAGCGGTTCAAACGTGAACCTACAGCAGACAACCTGGATGCATTTCGTATTGCTAGGGCTAAGGCTCGCAGAGAGATTAGACAGAGTAAGAAAACATCTTGGAGAACTTTTGTCTCCAAGTTGAATTCACAAACATCAGTAAAATCTGTCTGGAATAGGATCCGTAAAATCAAAGGTAAAGAATCCAGTAATACAGTTCATCATTTGTCTGTCAATGATACGGATGTCACGTCTCATCGTGACATTGCTAATGCATTGGCAGACAACTTTTCTCATAACTCATCTTCTGCTTTCAGTACAGATGCTTTTACATCTGTCAGAACTAAAGCTGAAAAGCAGTCCATTAATTTTTCATCTGAAAATGCTGAAGTGTACAACAGGCGTTTCTGTATGGAGGAATTGCAGGATGCTCTTCGTAGAGCCCATGATACTTCAGTAGGTCCAGATGAAATTCATTATCAGTTATTAAAACATTTACCTGAATCATCTTTGATAGTTCTTTTGAATATTTTTAATAACATCTGGATTTCTGGTGACTTTCCTTCTGATTGGAGGAAAGCTATTATCATTCCTATTCCCAAGCCTGGTAAGGATCCAACTAATCCTACTAGTTATCGCCCTATCGCTTTGACAAGTTGCATTTGTAAAACCATGGAACGAATGATCAATCGTAGACTTGTCTGGTATCTTGAATCTCACAAATTGCTCACAAACGTGCAATGTGGGTTCAGATCTAGACGTAGCACGGTTGATCATCTTGTTAGATTTGAAACATTTTGTAGGGAAGCTTTCATCCATAATCAGCACTTAGTTTCAGTGTTTTTTGATTTGGAGAAAGCTTACGATACCACGTGGAAGTATGGGATTTTAAACGACCTCCATGGCATGGGCCTAAGAGGTTGACTTCCAGTTTTTATATCTCAGTTTTTAAGAGATAGATCTTTTAAAGTCCGGGTAGGGTCGACTTTGTCCGACATTCACCCACAGGAGATGGGTGTGCCTCAAGGTAGTATCCTGTCTGTAACTCTATTTTCTGTGAAAATTAACAGCATCACCAAGTGTTTAACACCTGGTGTCGATTGCTCGTTATATGTCGATGATTTTCAGATTTGCTATAGATCGTCCAATATGAGTATCATTGAACGTAAGTTGCAGCTTTGTTTGAATAAACTTCATCAATGGGCAACTGACAATGGCTTTAGATTCTCAAAGGCAAAAACGGTTTGTATGCATATCTGCCAGAAAAGAGATCTTCACTTAGATCCACGGTTGTTTTTGGACAAAAATCCAATTCCAGTTCTGGAGAAGACTAAATTTCTGGGGGTTCTATTTGACAGGAAGCTATCTTTTGTGCCCCATCTTAAATATGTTAAAAAGAAGGGCTTAAAAGCTCTTAATAGTTTAACAGTTATTGGTAATACAGAATGGGGAGCAGACCGAAAGGTTATGCTCCGTCTGTATAGATCTTTAGTCAGATCAAAAATAGATTATGGATGCATTGTGTATGGGTCGGCACGCAAGTCTTACTTGCAGATGCTAGATCCTATACACAATCAGGGAATTAGGCTTTGTCTTGGTGCATTTAGAACATCTCCTGTAGAGAGTTTGTACGTTGATGCACACGAACCTTGTTTGGGTGCTAGACGTGCCAAGCTTTCTCTGCAGTATGCTGCTAAGATTAAATCGTTACCAACACATCCATCACATGATGCGGTGTTTGACAACAAATATATGAAGTTGTTTGATGCAAGGCTAAATGCTATTCGTACATTTGGTCTTCGCATTTAGCGTTTTTTGTTGCTTTCCATCATTGATTTAACTGACACTTTGGAAACTCCTTCATATTTTGTTTTACCACCTTGGTATATTACACCACCTAAAATTGTGTTTCATCTTTCGCATCTAAAGAAAGATCGTACAGATGCTGTTGTGTACAAACAGTTTTTCATGGAAATTCAGGACAAGTACCGTGATTACATTCCTGTGTATACAGATGGATCACGGGATGGGAATTCTGTGGCTTGTGCTACAGTTTTTCCATCAGACACAATACTTTCCATGCGACTGCCTGACTCAGCATCGATCTTTAGTGCTAAAGTTTGGGCAGTCATTAAAGCCTTAGAAGAAATAAAGGATTCTAGTGCATCCAAATTTATTATTTTTACTGACTCACTTTCGTGTCTCCAAGCTTTACGTAATATGAAGCTGGACCATCTCTTAATTGGGATGGTGATACGAAAGTGTGTATTTTTATCTATTGCTAATAAAGACATTGTATTTTGTTGGGTACCCAGCCATGTTGGCATCAGGGGTAATGAAAAGGCAGATTTAGCTGCCAAGTCTGCTTTGGATTTGCCTCATGCCAGGGTTGGTGTACCGTATACTGATTTTAAATATGGTATTAACAAATTTATCTTTTCGACTTGGCAACGTGATTGGGACGGTGAGGTTGCGAAAAAGCTTCATGCTATCAAGCCAGTCTTGGGAGAGTGGCAGTCCTCCTATAGACAGTGCAGGAAGGATGAAATAGTCTTGTGTCGTTTCCGCATCGGGCATACATATTTAACCCATTCATTTATCTTAAAGAAAGATCCTCCACCTCAGTGTGAGCACTGTCAGTGTCTTCTGACCGTGCGACACATTTTGGTGGAGTGTACCCATCTGAAAGCAATTCGAAAAGATATATTTGGACTATGAACTGTGATGGAATCCTTTCGATTCCATCCAGAACTTATTTTACAATTTTTACGTGATACTGAATTTTATTCAAAATTTTAATTATATATAATTTATATCTGTGATATTTGCATTTTTACACAGTCCTTTACACTGTGTTTTTATTTAACTGTTGAATTTTTATATTGATGATGCTCATCACACTGTTGTTTCATTTTACCATAGTTTGACACCCAATAGCCGATGTATTTCTCGTACTGGGGTGTCGTTAAACATTCATTCACTCATTCATTCATTCATTCAATTACTCTGACACACCCACCCACATGTAATCCATCTAGCTTTAGTCCAGATCGCCAGCATATAAATAAATGTGACCCCACATAGCCAGATTACTTCAAAACTGAAATAAAACCCCCAGAAAGGATCGCTCCTTTATATATGGTTTCCCACAGACAAGGAAATACATACCACGACTTTCTGCCGAGTGGGTGGATCCTACGACTCAGCAAGCCAGTGCTGCTGTCTAGCACATAGGTTAGTCTGTGAGGAGAAACGAGCTTCTACCTCACAGGGTTACCTTTTGGAATTTGCAAAAAGAGTTGTTTTATTGACACTCTCAACAAACAGAATATCAGTCTCAAAAACGGGACATCTATAGCTGAGGGGCGGGACGTAACCCAGTGGTAAAGCGCTTGTGTGATGCGCGGTCGGTCTAGGATCGATCACCCTTGGTGGGCCCATTGGGCTATTTCTTGTTCCAGCCAGTGCACCATGACTGGCATATGAAAGACCGTGGTATGTGTTATCGATCCCAAACCAACAGCGCACCAAGCGAACGCTTTAACACTGGGCTGCGTCCCACACCCTCTTAGTCACGGTGTCGTCAAACAAATACTCCTTTCCCAACAGTCGTTAATTAAAAGTGTGCTGAATAGAGGTGAAACATTTATTATTATTATTATTTTTTTATAGTTTTTTTCTTACTGACGCTAGCAAAAATCTTTTGGACCCGTCAGTTGGAAGCTAGATAATAATGTTTCGTTCTCTTCATATCGGTGTGGGATGTTCCTCAGTGTAGAGTCCGAGATGCGATGGACCGCAGGTTCGATCACCATCAACATAATGTTTCATCAAATATTTTAACCCGCCCCCCCCCCCCCCCCCATGCTGTATATCGTTCTGTTTTATCATTTGTGATGGAAGCGGGTTTCCTCTCTTTCCCTTTATGGGCCAAATGTCGAAATAAAGATATATTAGACACCAAACAGGCGTACTTTAAAATGTGCTGAGGTGTCCTTAAATAAATATTCCTGTCCTTTCTTTTTCTCATTTGGCGTAGCCAGGATTTTATAATGAAGGTCACCTTCATAAAGGGCGGGAGTGCAACCAGACTCTCCGTGTCTATGAGTCGTGTTATGGGACAACAGGAAGAAAAAGAGGTGTTATTGAGGGTGGGGTGTGGTGGTGTGATCTCCATGGTCCACGTCTGACTATGCCAGCCCTTCTCTCCATCTCGAACGAAAGTTCTTAACGCATATGCGTGAGTGAAACCTAGCTTACCCAGCCAAGCGTGCACGTTACAATAAAATACAATAATGTGTGGAAAATCATCCCATTCTTCACAATACTCTGACGAAATAATAATTATTTTCCCCCTGTCTATCACAATATTCAGATCAAATGCTTAAACACGCTAATGCTACGTTATATTGATTGACAAAAGGTCCATTGATGGCGATATCAAAGTTTAATGTTATGGAGTAATACGTGCGTGCATGCATTTGTCCCATAAGAGCGTCACGGTAAACACTATTGTTGAAATATCGATGGAGTATATTGCCCCGGGCTGTCCGATAACCGTCACTGGTTTGAATGGTCTTATGAAATAATAACTCAGCGTGAACTGTTTTTATTACATCAATAATGGTGCCAGAAAGGAGAAACGTAAATAAAGAAAACAAAATGAGAGGGAGAGAGCGATAGAAGACTGACAGGGGGAGTAAGAGAGAGAGAGAGAGAGAGAGAGAGAGAGAGAGAGAGAGAGAGAGAGAGAGAGAGAGAGAGAGAGAGAGAGAGAGAGAGAGAGAGAGAGAGAGAGAGAGAGAGAGAGAGAGAGAGGGAGGGAGGGAGAGAGAGAGAGAGAGAGAGAGAGAGAGAGAGAGAGAGAGAGAGAAAGTGTGTGTGTGTGTGTGTGTGAGTGAGTGAGAGAGGAAAGGAGTGTGTGAGAGAGAGAGAGAGAGAGAGAGAGAGAGAGAGAGAGAGAGAGAGAGAGAGAGAGAGAGAGAGAGAGAGAGAGGGAGATAGAGACAGAGACAGATTATTATTATTTTGGGGAAATCAAAATACATTAAAAATACATATAATTATGGAAGGAAGGAAGGAAGGAAATGTTTTATTTAACGACGACGCACTCAACACATTTTATTAACGGTTATATGGCATCGGACATATGGCTAAGGACCACACAGATATTGAGATAGAAAACCCGCTGTCGCCACTTCATGGGCTGCTCTTTTCGATTAGCAGCAAAGGATCTTTTATATGCACCATCCCACAGACATGGTAGTACATACCACGGCCTTTGATATACCAGTCGTGGTGCACTGGCTGGAACGAAAAATAGTTCAATGGTCCCACCGACGGGAATCTATCCCACACCGACCGCGCATCGAAATAATTATGGTTCCACCATATAAAACACATTATTATATAACATTTAGTGAAATATCTTAAAATATCTGAGAAATAAAAGTGTTATCAGTCACTCATTGACGATAACACATTTTAGAGTGAAAATTTCACTATTTCGCTCTAAAATGTGTTATCGTCACTGTAGAAAGTATTATCTTCACTGTAAGGAAGCCGGAACTATTTTACTGCTGGCATTTAAAAAATAAAGGTAAACTGCCAAAAGTTATATAATAAATAGAAAATTTCATGTTTTTTGTCAAATATGATTTATATCTCATCTCGTGAAGTTTGCAATCACATCACACTCGTCGCAAGCGCGCAACTCGTGAGATATGATTGCAAACTTCACGAGATGAGATATAAATCATATTTGACAAAAAACATGAACTATTCTCTATATACTTATTCAAACAAATACAAAGTAGGAATAATAATTTCTAAGTATCAATTAATAAAATTTCACCTAAACCTTTTTTTTTAGTTTTCCTGAAAATTACACCATAATAGTCGGCTGTACTCTTAGGTTTGCCTTTCTATGTTTTTATTCAAATCAAATAAAGACAAACTTCCTCTTCATTTAGAGATATATGCATACTTCTTTGCCCTTATACTGAAAGTTTGTTCAGTACACTGACTTTTTTTGTTAAATGTTGTAAAAAACCACAAAAAACCCACAATCTAATTGATAGATCTCTTAATGAAACCAATGAAAAAAAATGAACAAAAAAAGAAGAGGAAGGAAGAAGAAGAAAGTGATTTTTGTAGTAAAAAGTACACCGGAATAAGAGTAACGGTAAATTAATATCTTGGTAAATGATGCTTTAACCGCTTTAAGCTGCATGGATTTATTATTCTGGAGATGAAAGTACCGTTTCATTCCTCTACGTAATTTCTTCATATCATCTAAGTTGAAGATGTCGATAGTTCCGTACGATCTGAACCAGGTAATTCAATCTGAAGTCTGCGTACTCATATCTATTTTACAACATACTTTTAACATGATGTAGTTCTAAACATCTTTCACAACGGTTTGATTACATAGCTTTTTAAAGGTCCTTTACCATAATTACAAGTGGCATAATTCGATATTAATACATTTATTTGAGATAGATACCTATAAATGGATAAATACCACACAAACTACTCCATTATTAGCTCTGATAAAAATCAGGTCCACTGGTCTAGATTGAATTAACTAGAGAGTATCAAAATTATAAATTGAAAAAACTTTGTTTTGTTTAACAACACCACTAGAGCGCATTGATGTATTAATAATCGCTATTGAATGTCAAACATATGGTCATTTTGACAGTCATAGAGAGGAAACCCGTTACATTTTTTCCATTAGTAGCAAGGGATCTTTTATATGCACCATCCCACAGACATGACAGCACATACCACGGCCTTTGATATACCAGTCGTTGTGCACTGTCTGTGACGAGAAATAGCCCAATGGGCCCACCGACGGGGATCGATCCCAGACTGACCGCGCATCAAGCGGGCGCTTTACCACTGGACTACGAATTATAAATTGATGCCACATGGGATAAACAGTGGTAAACAGAAAATAAACAGCAAAAATATAAAAAATTCTCGCGGAATTCGTGGCATTTTATGTTTCTCTTTCGTCGGTACTTTGGCTCTACTTCCTCAGACGACCATAATGAATTATGGGTAGACATTGTGTGTAGAACATGTATTTAAAAAAAACCCCAACAAAACAATAAGCGGCAAACAAAACAACAACCGAATATTTGTTTAACGGCCTTCAACACATATTAGACTGCGGAGTATTGGTGTTATTTCGACACTTAGTCGAGAGTGGCAACCCGTAGTCGCTACATAAGTTACTCCTACCGAAAAGGCAGCAAGGGATCTTTTACACGCACTTTCAAGTAAAGAATGAATGAATGAATGAATGAATGAATGTTTAACGACACCCCAGCACGAAAAATACATCGGCTATTGGGTGTCAAACTATGGTAATGCAAATAAATAAAGTGATGATCAACATAAAAAACACACAAATATCACAGAATTTTACGGATACTGAATTTTACTCAAAACTTCAATTTTGTGCTGTATTGGCCATTCTCAAAGAGAATGTTACACCCCTGCACCACGGTGAGGTTACAGCACACGCAGGGGTTCAAGTAAAGAGTACAGTGCCTACCACGGCTTTTGACGTACCCATCGATCACGGGTCATTTATTAGAAGAGAAATCCTGGAGTTCCTCCCATTACCGATCGCACCTGATACGAGTACTCTACCACTGAGCTACGTTCAGTCACGCGTATAATGAAGAAGAAGGAGGAAAAAAGAAGAACGAAAGAAGAAGAACGAAAGAAAAAGAACAAACAATGATAGCAATAATAAAAAATAAATAAAAAACGAAGGAGAAGAAGAAGAAAAAAGGAAGAGAAAAAAAAAGCAGGGAAAAAGTTTGTTTTGTTTAACGATATCACTAGAGCACATTGATTTACTAATCATCGGCTATTGAATGTCAAACATTTGGTAATTTTGACAGATTCTTAGAGAGGAGAGACCCGCTACGTCTTTCCATTAGTAGCAAGGGATCTTTTATATGCATCATCCCATAGACGGCCTTTGATATACCGAGCGGCCTCGATGGCGTCGTGGTTAGGCCATCGGTCTACAGGCTGGTAGGTACTGGGTTCGGATCCCAGTCGAGGCATGGGATTTTTAATCCAGATACCGACTCCAAACCCTGAGTGAGTGCTCCGCAAGGCTCAATGGGTAGGTGTAAACCACTTGCACCGACCAGTGATCCATAACTGGTTCAACAAAGGCCTTAGTTTGTGCTATCCTGCCTGTGGGAAACGCAAATAAAAGATCCCTTGCTACCTGTCGTAAAAGAGTAGCCTATGTGGCGACAGCGGGTTTTTCTAAAAAAAAACAGTGTCAGAATGACCATATGTTTGACGTCCAATAGCCGATGATAACATAAAAAAAATCAATGTGCTCTAGTGGCGTCGTTAAATAAAACAAACTTTACTTTTGATATACCAGTCGTGGTGCACTGGCTGGAACGGTAAATAGAAGGAGGAGGACAATGAGAAGAGAAAGAAGAAAGAGAAAACTAAGGAGGAGAAGAGAAAGAAGGAGGAGGGAACGAAGGAAGACGAGGAGAAAAAGAGAAAGGAGAAGAGAAAGAAAGAAGAGGGGAGAAAAAGAAGAAGGAAGAAGAGAAGACGACGAACAAGAAGAATAGTTTGCGAATGATTTTCTTTTTATACATACCCCGATACAAACCAAGAAATAACACACAATCTTTACTGCAATAATATCATATTTGCCATCAGACCTACAATATAATTAGCTCCTCCTTCGTGTGATTATTTCTGAAAAAACCCTGAGCTAAAATATTTTAAGAGCGTAACCCCCCAAAAAAACAACAAAAAAACAAAAACAAAAAAACAACAACAACACACAAATAAAACAACAACAACAAATACACAACATAAAACAACAAAACAAAACAAAACAAAACAAAATCACAACAAAAACCAGTCGACTGCAAACTTTGATTTTGATTTTACAATAATCGTGTAAAGGTTATTCTAGAAGTCGGTATAATGTACTACCCTGTCTGTGGAATGGTGCATAGAAAAGATCCCTTGCTGCTAATCGAAAAGAATAGCCCATGAAGTGGCGACAGCGGGTTTCCTCTACCAATATGTGTGGTCCTTAACCATATGTCTGACGCCATATAACCGTAAATAAAATGTGTTGAGTGCGTCGTTAAATAAAACATTTCTTTCTTTCTAGGAGTCGGTATATTTACACCCCCCCCCCCCCCCCCCCCATTACAATCATACCTGACTTCGACTACTATGATACTTTTTTCTTTAAATTATTATGTTTTAATGATTTAATGATATTTTAATGATACGTAACACGTTGACTAAAATGTCGTGACAATAGATGGTGATAGATTTTCTTGTGCTATCGTTTTGATTTCGTTATAAATCGTTCCTGGGGACTATCGCACTTAAAATACGACAAGACAGAATAGTTATAAAAACAAGGGAAGTAATTCTGATTTTCACTCGCCAAACAACAGCCAGCGAAACAGCTGCGTCTGGCTTCGTGCAATTTTACGACGAAAGGGCTTTCAATTTGTGAAACAGAAGAATTCAATACAGGCCGTGACGTGACCACGTTAGCTTATGGCAAAGGGCCTGATGAATCCAGACGGCGCTAGAATAATAGCAATTTGTGGTCAATAATTTAGTGAAAATATTTGGAATATGCTGTCAGAATGGTGAGGCGACTAGCTATTAATGTTGGCGATAGGCTTTGTGGTCAGCGCGTCTTTAGAACACTTGACCGCGTGTCCAGCGGGTCGTGGACAATGTCCAGACGATGTCTTAATCAGAGATCAGATGGTGGCTTCCGGTCATTTGTTGTCTTTGAAAACACCGTGAAGAACCGCGATTACCACTGTCTGTATGTACGACAGCTCGTGATGAAAGGTCCATAAACAAGAAGAAAAGGTGAAGAGCATGATTATTATAACAAGGTTCAACAAAACAATA
The DNA here is from genome assembly GCF_016097555.1 of Gigantopelta aegis. Classification (NCBI taxonomy): domain Eukaryota; kingdom Metazoa; phylum Mollusca; class Gastropoda; order Neomphalida; family Peltospiridae; genus Gigantopelta; species Gigantopelta aegis. The sequence continues at coordinate 74,966,251 of NC_054707.1, read as the reverse complement.
TGCTATAAATCTTTATTGTTATTATTGCTATTTCATTTTGTAATGAACTTTGGGGTATCAGGGGAGAGTCATGTTAAAGTGGAAAAGACAATGACCGCTAAAGCAAGTAGAACATAGTCGACAGTCTGATTCAAGATTCAAACTTAACGGTTTGGACTTACATGCACGTCTCAAAATTAGTGTGAATTTGAGGTTCAAGCTCAAAGTTTGTTTTCGGGATTCAAGGATGAAATCTAAACTCGGTGCTCAAGCTTAAAGACTGAACACAAGACTCAATCTTAGAATTTGGACTCACAACTCAAGCTCAGCTTCTAATCGTGTGTAGATGACGTGTTTGGTAGTGTGTTGTAGATGTACATATAGCACGAATGTCATGTGTGCATTACTATTCCTAATTATTTACTGATAATAAATACGGAATGCAAATACAATTGTAGGACATCTCATGCTCTCTAATTCAAATGCCAAGTTAAAAACGTTAATGGAAGTAAAGTAAAGTAAAGTAAAGTACGGTAAAATAAAGTAAGGTAAAGTAAGGTAAAGTAAGGTAAAGTAAAGTAAGGTAAAGTAAGGTAAAATAAAGTAAAGTAAAGTAAGGTAAAGTAAGGTAAAATAAAGTAAAGTAAAGTAAGGTAAAGTAAGGTAAAGTAAAGTAAGGTAAAGTAAGGTAAAATAAAGTAAAGTAAGGTAAAGTAAAGTAAGGTAAAGTAAGGTAAAATAAAGTAAAGTAAAGTAAGGTAAAGTAAAGTAAGGTAAAGTAAGGTAAAATAAAGTAAAGTAAGGTAAAGTGAAGTAAAGTAAAGTAAGGTAAAGTAAGGTAAAATAAAGTAAAGTAAAGTAAGGTAAAATAAGGTAAAATAAAGTAAAGTAAAGTAAGGTAAAGTAAGGTAAAGTAAAGTAAGGTAAAGTAAGGTAAAATAAAGTAAAGTAAAGTAAGGTAAAGTAAGGTAAAATAAAGTAAAGTAAAGTAAGGTAAAGTAAGGTAAAATAAAGTAAAGTAAAGTAAGGTAAAGTAAAGTAAGGTAAAGTAAGGTAAAGTAAAGTAAGGTAAAGTAAAGTAAGGTAAAGTAAGGTAAAATAAAGTAAAGTAAAGTAAGGTAAAATAAAGTAAAGTAAAGTAAGGTAAAGTAAAGTAAGGTAAAGTAAGGTAAAGTAAAGTAAGGTAAAGTAAAGTAAGGTAAAGTAAGGTAAAATAAAGTAAAGTAAAGTAAGGTAAAATAAAGTAAAGTAAAGTAAAGTAAAGTAAAGTAAGGTAAAGTAAAGTAAGGTAAAGTAAAGTAAGGTAAAGTAAAGTAAAGTAAGGTAAAGTAAAGTAAAGTAAAGTAAGGTAAAATAAAGTAAAGTAAAGTAAAGTAAGGTAAAGTAAGGTAAAATAAAGTAAAGTAAAGTAAGGTAAAGTAAGGTAAAGTAAAGTAAAGTAAGGTAAAGTAAGGTAAAGTAAAGTAAGGTAAAGTAAGGTAAAGTAAGGTAAAGTAAAATAAAGTAAAGTAAAGTAAGGTAAAGGTAAAGTAAGGTAAAGTAAAGTAAAGTAAAGTAAGGTAAAGTAAGGTAAAGTAAAGTAAGGTAAAGTAAAGTAAAGTAAAGTAAAGTAAAGTAAAGTAAGGTAAAGTAAGGTAAAGTAAAGTAAGGTAAAGTAAGGTAAAGTAAGGTAAGGTAAAGTAAGGTAAAGTAAAGTAAGGTAAAGTAAGGTAAAGTAAGGTAAAGTAAAGTAAAGTAAAGTAAAGTAAAGTAAGGTAAAGTAAGGTAAAGTAAGGTAAAGTAAAGTAAGGTAAAGTAAAGTAAGGTAAAGTAAGGTAAAGTAAAGTAAGGTAAAGTAAAGTAAGGTAAAGTAAGGTAAAGTAAAGTAAGGTAAAGTAAGGTAAAGTAAAGTAAAGTAAAGTAAAGTAAGGTAAAGTAATGTAAAGTAAGGTAAAATAAAGTAAGGTAAAGTAAAGTAAAGTAAAGTAAAGTAAAGTAAGGTAAAGTAAGGTAAAGTAAAGTAAGGTAAAGTAAAGTAAGGTAAAGTAAGGTAAAGTAAAGTAAAGTAAGGTAAAGCAAGGTAAAGTAAAGTAAGGTAAAGTAAGGTAAAGTAAAGTAAGGTAAAGTAAGGTAAAGTAAGGTAAAGTAAGGTAAAATAAAGTAAAGTAAAGTAAAAATAAAGTCAAATAAAGTAAGGTAAAGTAAGGTAAAGTAATAATAATAATAATAAATAACTATAATGGCCAAACCTCCAAAACCACAACAACAACAACAAAACAACAAAAAACTACGTCGAATGAAAAAGGACATTCCCCCGTTATATTATTACCATTGCCCTTTTCAGCGTTCTTTATAACCAGTGTCGTTTTAACCTGTGTCTTTGTTGTCGTCTAGCCACTTACGTCAGATGCTGACTATAATTAAAAGTTTATCGATTGTACGAAAAATCTTCCAAACAAAAGATCAACTAAATTAAAATACTGGTCCTGCAATTGCCACATGCCAGACAGTTAATACATGAACTTTGAAATGTCGTTACGAGATGTTCGAGAACTGATCACAGGATTAATGGTTTTGATTTTAGTATACCATCCAGAAAATAAAATTTCAGATATCATAATTTCACGTTTTATAACATTGAAAATTGCCACTGCGGCTTATCTGCTGCAGCGGGTTATACGATATTTTTTTTAACTTAACCTAACCATTTATTGCCATATTCGGTGCATGTCAAAATTTAATTGAACTGTTTATATCGACGAACACGTAAACTGCAGTGGATATATGGCACCGCGCACACATTAATCCCAGCCACTAAAGTCAGAGCTTTCTGAGGAACTTTGGAATAGTTGCAGCTGTTCTTCTTCTAAACTTTCCGCTAGTGTGGATAGCGTGACATCATAATCACTGCCAGCGTCATCACTTACGAGGACATCGGATTCAATTATGGTAAATCCTGCGAGCATGGTGGGGTTGGGGTGTGGGGAGAGGTGGATGTGACAAACCCACTAGGTATAAAACAATAATTACGTTGACTACCGCCCACACACGTAATGTGGTCATTTTTAGAACAACCCACGCCAAGCATCCAATGTCTTTCCTTCACAATAAGGTCATCGACTAAACCAGAATCTGTAAACATCTGTATTGGTGTCTCATTTAGCCACAGTTATAGTTTTTGGCCAGGTCGTTTTAGTTCTGAGCATTTGTGAAAAGCTATATATCTACAGTACACCCATCTAAGAGTTATGTCCTGAAGCGTGAGACGCACTGCTCTGAACGTCAGTATTATGAATCAAAGTCCAGATTGCCACTTACCCATCGATCCTCTCTGTTTTCACGACGGTCGTGTTTAAGACTTTCCCTAGTTTACAAGGCAGTAAATTGCTGCAAAAAGCTTGTCTTTTAACGACGCACACCATCTCGTTTGGGATACCCTATCATTCAGTCTGAGACGCCTGGACGTTAAGGACGCACACGTTGACCTCACATGCCGAATTAATGACCACGTTCGTAAAGCCAGCGCCATTCACATTTGAATCTAAATCAGTCCATAATTAGACAGTACTTTATTTTTTTTACTGTTCTGTACGCCGACCTTGATGAGGCATAGGCCGTAAACGAGTTCCAGTCGGCATTCAAATGACCAGTTTGACTACAGAGGGAGTCTGCAATCTCGGGGATCCACGTTGCCCACGAGAAAAATGGTACCGTATGTCATTAACACGAGATCTATTCGCCAGTGCATGTGAACTACACCCGTAGGTGTCTTGTGGTGACCATCATCTTTGCCCATCGGGGCGGGACGTAGCCCAGTGATAAAGCGCTTGCATGATGCGCAATCGGTCTAGGATCAACTCCCATCGGTGGGCCATGTGGCTATTTTCCGTGCCAGACAGTGCTGGTATATCAAAGGATGATGCATATAAAAATACCTCTAGCTACTAATGAAAAATGTGGCGGGTTTTCTGCCTAAGACTATACCAAATGTTTGATATCCAATAGTCTGTGATTAATAAATCTATATATTCTAGTGGTTTCGTTAAACAAAACAAATTGTTAACTTTGTCCAACTGTCCACAATATTAAAGTTAAAATGTGCATGCGCCTCGGCATAATTTGCACAATGGTTAAGTTGTTCAGTGTAAGACCGGTATGTACTAGGTTCCTATCCCGTTAGCGGATGTAATGACAGGCCTGGGTGGTTTAGTTGATAAGCCACAGGACTTACGGCTGGCAGGTACTGGGTTCGCATCCCGGTACCAGCTCCCACCCAGAGCGAGTTTAACGACTCAACGGGTAGTGGTGTTGCCAAACAACCCCCCCCCCCCCCAAAAAAAAAAAAAAAAAAAAAAAAAAACACCCACAAACAAACCCCACAAAAAACAAAAATAACTTTAACTTTAACTACCGACATGCAACAGATTTTACGGAATGTGGAGACTTAAGATGAATCAAAAAAAAAAAAAAAAGCATTCTCAGAAGCGTTAAGTGCCATTGTCGTCCGTTCACCGAAAAACGTCAGAAAAGAAGCAAATGAAATATTAAAACCGTTGATATATGGAGAATGAGAAACGCGTTCCTCACTGTGTGTTTAGTTGTTGCTTTCGTAAGTCTTAACACGTTTTTAGCAAAACAAAAGGTTCGATACAAATGTCATTAACTTCTTTGACACGGTCAAGTTCCTTTAACCAGGTCTTTCTTGTCCATAAAAAAAGGCAATAAAATGTCGACGATTTCAAACGCTAAATATCACGTATGCCTATCGGTAATATGAGTCTGATAGATAATTTGTTTTGATTTTTGGTTTTGTCTTTATTGTGTATTGTTATCTTTATTTATTTATTTTTAAATTGGGATCACATACCTCTTGGTATAAATATAAAATAACTAAAAAATTTTTTTTAAGGATTCCGGTATTTGTTTGTCATATTTCCATAGCACACTGTTGTAAATAGTGATGGTATGTTCAAAACAAAAAGAAGAAAACGAAATGTTTAAGTTAACGACGCACTCAACACATTTTATTTACGGTTATATGGCGTCAGACATATAGTTAAGGACCACACAGATATTGAGAGAGGAAACCCGCTGTTTCATATTAAAGTTGCCTACTGTCAGGATATGAGTCATAGTGCATACGAGTACTAGAACGCACTGATGTATAAATAATCGATAATTGGATGTCAAAAAAATAAGGTAATTTTGATATAGTTTTAGAGAGGAAACCCACTACTTTGTTTCCATTAGTAGCAAGGGATATTTTATATGCACCATCTCACAGACAAGATAAAACATACCACGGCCTTTGATATATCAGTCGCGGTGCACTGGCTGGAACGAGAGATAGCCCAGTGGGCCGCCCGATGGGAATCGATCCCAGACCGACCGCGCATCAGGTGAGCGCTATAGACGTTTGTGGGGTCAATATGTACAATCTTAAATGTGTTAATGGTTATGTCCTTCACATTTGCTGAATTCTGTATCGGCGATGATTGGTGTTTAAACATCATAGTATGGCAGTTGTATTTTCTTCTTCTTCTTCTCATTTTTTTTGTTCTGTTTGTTTGTTTGTTTTTGTCCCCATTCATGTTACAAAACTCGCTATAAGCAATTGTTTTTTGTTGTTTTTTTATAGAAAAAAAGAAGAAAATAAACTCTAATACAACATATCAGAAAGCAAAGCGAAGAAGAGGAAAGAACGATTTTTTCCGAGAGATAACGACATGCATGTAACAATATCGACAGCATCGATCACGTCTCAGATCTGAATTTTCTGAATAACGTCAGCGGCATCAAACGAAGCTCGAGCTGCATTCGGTCATGCGCGGTCTATCAGAAAATAAAAGTGAGAAAATGAGATACCGGGATGACACGGAATCCAAATTTGCTGATTGACCCAAAATAAACTCGTCAGGCGTCAAAAATAAACGCCCGGCTGACGGATGTACAAATGCCTCAATTGCATCATTATGGGCTTAAGTATGCCATCAGGAGTACAAGACGGACAGGTAATTCTCGCGAGGGGCTGTTTCCCTTAACCGCGATTGACTTGGCCTGACAGCGGGTCGGCCGAGGCACTCTCTGTGTAATCAGGGTGTCAGGCCCAACTAATTAACTGCCACCAGATACGCAACCAAACGATCCGGATACAAAGCGATTAGTCTGCGCCAAGTAAATTCGGCCCAATGGAGCTGAGGCTCCGCCTGATTTCGATTCCATTTTACTTAAAATTGGATTTTTTTCTTTCTTTTTTTCTTTCTTTTTTTTCTTTTTTACGTCTTGCTGCTAAAAACAAATTCCAAAGATACATATCTTGTGAGGCTGTTTGTTATGTAATTTGGAGGACTGACGGTGTAGTAAAACAAAGTGGTATTGAACACGGGTTAGACAGCTATGCAACATAGACGGGTGGGGGGGTTAGGGGACACATGACATGTCACTAGCTCATTCGGTTGGGTGCTCGATTGAGATACTTGCATCGCAGGATCGAACCACCTTGGTGGATCCATTCAATTGATTGGTTTGTTTTCTGGTTCCAACCAGTGCACCACAACTGGTCAAAGTCCGTTGTATGTACTTTCCTCTCTGTGGGAAAGTGCATATAAAATATCCCTTGCTGCATTAGGTAAAATATAGCGGGTTTCCTCCGATAACTACCTGTCAGAATGACCAAATGTTTGACATCCAATAACCGATAATTAAATAACCAATGTGCTCTAGTGGTGTCGTTAAACAAAACAAACTAACTTTTAACTGTTAAGGCCCATGTTACAAAATGAGTCGTTTATTACAAAATGGGTCGTTTATTACAAAATTAGTCGTTTATTACAAAATGGGTCGTTTATTACAAAATGGGACTACACCACCCTCAACCTTTTTGGCCCGGACTGTATCCTACAAGCATGGGGCGGAGAATAGCCCAATGGTAAAGCGCTCGCTTGATGCGCGATCGGTCTTGGGTCGATTCCCATCGGTGGGCTTGTTCGGCTCGTTGGGCTATTTCCCATCCCAGCCAGTGTCCCACGACTGATATAACAAAGGATCCATTCGCCTGATTGGGTTTTTCCTCATTCCAACCAGTGCACCACAACTGGACAAAGGCCGTGGTATGTGCTGTTCTGTCTGTGGGATCGTGCCTTACTACTAATGTACACATG
>NC_054707.1:74951633-74954133 GCF_016097555.1 Gigantopelta aegis | reverse complement strand
CGTGGCGCACTGGCTAGAACGAGAAATAGCTCCTAGTATAGACCAACCGCGCATCAAGCGAGCGGTGTACTACTGAGCTACGTCCCGGATTTCGGTGTAACTACAATACCCTCTGTGAAAGGCTGTGGGGTGCATTTTAATAGAAGCATTAGTGTGGATTGTAACTCAGCGCTAGACGCTAGCCCGAGCTGCGATAGGTCTTGGGATCGATCCTCATCTCGGTGACGTTCCATCCAGTGCACCACGACTGGTATATCAAAGGCCACGGAATCTGCTATCCTGTTTATATGATGGTACATATAAAACATCCCTTACTACTAATGGACAAACGTAGCGTCAAAATTGCCACATGTCCGACATCCATAGCCAATGATTAATAAATTAGTGCTGTAATGGTGTTGTTAACCAAAACAAACTTTAACTTTTTATCATTTCGATGAAGCCACTAAGTTTCCCAGCTTCAATCAGTAACACACGACTGGTGGAGGTATCATGGTATGTGAGGTTTGCTGTCCCCATCTGTATACAAGAGTTATTGCTACTGGGTGTATACTACCAAATCAAATCCCATAGACAACAAAGGTAACATATGTAGCTAAAACTCCTACCTACAGCGTATCAATCGACGTAAACGCCACGGATATGAATACTACCACCCCTCACCCTTAAAGTGAATCAGAAAAAAATTGGGTCAACCTGCTCATTTCTGAGATAACGGGTTGCGTCTATGACTACTCTAGTTCCGCACAAAATTCGAGTATTTTTTTTTACAGGTACCCCATACATGTTTCAAGCACAAAACTAGTTGACACAGTGGTACTAGATGAAATAAAATCGCATACATTTTTTGCCCAGATGAAACTCTTTTTTTCACAACCAACACTCTCACATTTATCACCAATCACAGGACTAGTGGTGCTCACTTCTCTTGGGTGCACCTCGAACTTTGACCCAGCCAGCCGGAAGTTATTTAGTTTAGTACTACCTACTATGAATCGGTAGAGCGTTTCTTCTTTTACTGTTAAGATTAAGTGTGGCAATATCCGTATTTTGATAATAAACGACAAATAGTTTATAATGTGTTATAGTGACATGAAATGTATTTATATTGTATTATTTATATTGTAAACATCATGTAAGCATACTGTTATATATAGCCGACACGTTCTCAATACTGATATTTAATATACCCCTATACCTTTAATACCACAAAATTATCTATATCTTAAGTAGTGTTATAATTGAAACATTCTGAATACTTAAAGTATCCCTTTACAATAATATTATAAAATGTATTTGTAGTGTTACACATTATGTATCAAGAAATGTATTCACTATTGTATATATTTTTGTTAACTTGATTATACATGTTCTTCTTACGTCGATGTATGACAGCCTGGGTATAAATAAAATTCTGTCCTGTTTTCTTTTAATTGAGTGAATGTTACCGTAATTAAATTGTGTGTGTGCGTGCGTGTGTATGTGCGCAATACAATAATGGTGATTTGTTGTGTGTAGTTTGAAAAGTCAGTTAACTGTATACTAATCTTAACATTGCACTAGCTTTGCCTCTTGCATCTTACTGTATCCCAATAACAAAACGCCATACACTGTTTGGAATGGGAATTTATTCTGCATTTTTCTTCATGATGTCAGCGATTTTGTAAGTGATACTTCCATTTAATAAAGTTTCTGAATTATTTCCCTTTGACGCGCATGTGTCGGTTTATTAAACAAGCACATTTGGGTGTCATTTAAATTTCTCTGCCCTGTTGATCCACATGTCGTGCAAAAATAAGTTATGACCAGAAAGTGCCTTCTATTGCACGGTATAGCCAGTCATCGCCGATGAACTCGCATGGTGGCTTCTGAGCTCTCAAGGAAAATAAATCTGCAATTTCCGGGCCAGTAAAAGGTCCTATCTCAAGTGGAGTGTTAATGCCAGGAGCCTTTCGGAGCAGAGACCTTGCGACCGTCTCGATGACTTCTTATCATATTGAAAACGAAGCTGAGCAACCCAGCAGTGGAGGAAAGCAAAAGATGTGGAAAGAATCGCCTGTCGAAGATTCTGAAGTTTCATCAATTTTCCAAGAGTGATAGATCTCAATGAAATTTCGCTTATTGACACAACCTCGACGATATAAAAGCCCCGCGTCGATTGGATGAAAACAAAAAGTACAATGGAGATTTAATTGTCTCCTGCTCCTTGTTATAAGTTGCTTGTAAGAAAAAGTCTTGAGAGGAGGACGTCATCGACGTCATGATGAGAATTAGCCGTCATTACTTCTTTCTGACTTCTACAACGGCGGCAGTGGTATTTGTTGAATTAACCAAGCCGCTTTTGTAAGACTTTATTTGTTCAGTATCTCGGAGTTATAATGTCGCTTTGTAACTCTGTATTTGTTCGATATCTCGCTCTGACACATTGATTTGTGGAATGTTGTCCTAAGAGTTCGTTGTACATTGACAAAACGCTCGTGTTCGTCACACCATGCGATTT
>NC_054707.1:74891633-74946633 GCF_016097555.1 Gigantopelta aegis | reverse complement strand
GACACGACTAGACCACATTGGATGTCTAACGTTTGGTATTTTTTACACAGGATAGCACATATATCATTTGATATACCTGCCATTGTACACTGGCAATACTAGTTTCATCCTATTTAACCTCTGTTGTAGGTATAACTAGTTTCTGTACGCTTTAGTTGTTGCTGGCAACATTTACCCTTGACCAATGTAAAGATAGAAACGTTGCAACAAAGATCGTATTTCGATGTAAGTTCCGAAACACTGTGGTTCAACTCCCTAATTAAAATTGGTAACAAAAGTGTTTATTACCAGAATTGGAATATAATAGGTATAACAAACGTACATAATATGTATGATCCAGATGGCAACTTATTTAAATATGATGGATTTTGTGAACTGTATGGCTTTCATCCAACATTTACTACATTTGAAGGGCTAAAGGCTGCAATATTACATACATCGCCATTTTTATCCACCAAACCACTTTCAGCTGACTTTCTATTTTGGCCTAAGTTTATAAATACCATAATACAAAACAAACAGGGGTCAAAACATATATATAACACTTATATAAAATCGTCTTTTTCTCCACCCAAAAATATATCTAAATAGGAAAGAGAATTAAATCTGGAACAAGAATACAATTGATGGAAAAGTGTCAGCAGCATGTGTTCAGTATATCTAAGGATACCAAATTAAGATGGTTCCAATATAGAATAATCCAAAGAATTCTCCCTACAAACAAGTTCCTCTATAATATTAAAGTGATAAGCAGCCCAAATTGTAGCTTCTGTAATGCGTCTATTGAAACGTATACGCATTTATTTTTTGATTGTGTACACGTCCACAATTTAATTAAACAAGTCGAGCAATGGATAAAAGAATCGGCAGACATTATAGTTAGCTTCTCTCGTACCAGTTTTCTTCTTGGCCACTCAAAGAACAATTTCATAATTGATATTATTGCTCTTTTAACAAAGCAATTTATATATAGTTCAAAATTCCTGAAGAAATCACTAAATATACTAAATATTAAAAGATTAAAAATTCATATACGTTCTTATTACATATTAGAAAAAAAATGTATTCCAATAAAATCAAATATAATGAATTTATTAAAAGATGGAGTGTATACTATAAGTTGTTTGAATAAATATCTCTACGTCATCCACCACTGACAGTATCTAAGTATTTATTACCATATATACATGTATAAGAAATTTTGAGTGTTTAGTTCTGAGTGAGGTTCAATGACGTGTTGGCAAGAGGTTTGTTGTTTTATTTTATATTAACTAATTTTGATCTGTGTATGTATGTATGTATATATATATATATATATATATATATATATATATATATATATATATATATATATATATATATATATATATATATATATATACTGTGTGAAAATGTGACCAAAAATGAAAAAAAACACCTTCAAATAATTTTTTTTAAAAAGATCGTATTTCGTTTCATTGTTCGTACTAGCCAGTGCTCCATTAGTTGCAAGGGGTCTTTTATATGCACAATCCCAAAGACAGGATAGCATATACCACGGCCATTTATAAATCAGTCGTGCATTGGCTGGAATCAGAAATAGCCCAATGGGCCGGCCCATAGACGCGTACTGGTCCTAGACCTACCGCGCATCAAGCGAGCGCTTTACTACGGAGCTATGTCCCTTATAAAGACGAAACTACCCAAAAAGCTGAAGAAATCAGAACGTCTGTGCCCTTGTTCCTGTTATTAACCCCCCCACCCCCCCCCCCCCCCCCCCCCTCCACCACCCACCCCCCAGTTATTTGAGACTATATATGTTCGGCCCTGCAGCAGTTTTACCTACAGACAGTTTTATAGCTCTGATCTTAGACAGGACAGTGGGTTACTGGTGTCATTCGCCGGTAATCAAATGCGAAATTAAAGGTCAAGGCCATTACTTTGTGGTTATTAGGACATCAACCGTGTAATATGGCAGAAGAAGTATTTATACCAGAATGGCTGTCCACGCTATCGAAATTAACGAAAATAGACCCCTCGGTAAATCCGTCATCCAATTTAAGTGTCCTTGTGTAGTAAACGAAATGGACGCTATCCTTACAAGAACAAACCAATATTGGAGAAAGGCGGTTGGTAGCTGGAAAACATTAAATGAATCGCATCAAAACGAAATTTACCGACGAGTTAGTGTTATTCGACGTCACTTTTAATACCTTCCTCAAACCAGCTCCTTAATTTATGAAGCTCTTAAAGTTACAACAAAATCGGCGCAAGCTAGTAAATTAAGCCCTTTCTTTGCCAAAAGACGCCACGAGATATAATTACTTCCAATATATAGAACGGGCAGGTCGGATAAGGCAGCGTGTTTGCGCATTACCTTTGTAAAGAAGACTGTTAAACGCAAAGTATATTTATTTTTTATTTATTTTTTTCTTCTTTTTCTTTTTAATTGACTTTGGAAGGGTGCTGTTATATTCAGCCTGTGCATATAAAAATGTCTGGACACTACGAATAGCATAGCACGAAGCCGTGCATGGTCAAGTAGAACTGTATTTAAAAACTAGTTGGAGATTAATGGATATGTTACTTTTTTAAAAGATATAAATTGTGATTTAATTTGTTAAAAATAGATATTATGGAAGCCATTGTTATAAAAATTGGTATTTTAATTTTGTTTTGTAAAAAGATAGTCTACATTATTGATTCTTATACTTATTATTATTATTGTTCTTGTTGTCTAACCAGCTGTAATAAGCCTAAGCACTGATTATCGTTCATTGTTTCAAAATAGAAAACACGTTTAGTTTCGTATGTAGTTTTTGAGTGTGTGTAAGTGTTGTTGTTGTTTTTTTCAAATAATTAAATTGAAATCGATAATGGGTAATAAATAGGACATTAAACTCTTTACCGTTTCGTATCCAGTTCACTGTGAATCAAGTTTCATTATCGCTCGCTAAAGCCCGATTTTGACAATTTCCAGGAAGGTCCATTAATCACTGTGGAACATTATTTCTGTCAATCTTTTTCATTCTGTTGATCATACAGTTGTTATTATTTTGTTTTTAGTTATTTTTTTATTGTTTGAATTTGCGATTTACTGATAAAAAAACGTCAACTTTCAAATTTCACTTCTGACCCCAATCGTCCTTCAAGATCTTTGGTGGTCATAAAACCTACTCTAATACTGAACTACCGGTTGTAATGTTTGGCCAATTGATTCACTATTATCATCTAACCATTTCCCACAGCTAATATACCTTACAATTTTGGCAATTGTAAATTCTTATTAGAGTTCGTCTACTTTATTTGAAGAGTATATATATACATGTGTGTGCCTTTATAAACATACAAGACATTGACATATCAGTAAACGAAATCGAATATCTGCAGTACAGAGTTCAAGAAATGTCTTCGCTTAATCAGATAGATCTGCGAATGCTCCACAAGCACAGTGCTGTGAACTGCTTTATGACGACATTTCCCTGGAATACTTTAAGAAGGAAGTTCTATGAAATATCCAATCCACAACAAGAGTTCTCTACAATTACATACGACCATAAATCTGTGGAAAAACGTGATGAGTCAATTCTGCGGAATGCTTTATGTGGATATTTCTGCTGAAATATTTTTTCCCTTCTTTTCCGCTGGACGATGAATATGACAAGAATAAGCACTAATAAACAAGACAGAAAAAAGTAATAATAAACGATAAAACAAAATAAAACAAAAAAACCCCAAGAAAATTAATTTAAAAAGTGGATGACTTATATGACTGCGACTACGTGATCTACTAGTCTTTGTCTGCAGCAGTACGAAATTAGACTATATCGCAGGGCAGCGACTGCTGCCAACGTTTATGTAACACCCCGATATCCCCAAACAGTAAACCAGTTATCTGTGTGAATAATGTAGTTAGCGCGTTTGCTCGCCAAATGACCGCATCACGTTTCTTTTCGTTCTGACTCATGTCCGCTTAATCATATTAACATGAAACGACGTCCTTTCAGAAAAACCAATATACATTCTGTAAGTCAGTTATTTTATATCAACAATGCGATTAAGCGATCAAATGTGGTCGTTATTGTTATGAAAAGACGGGAGTGATTATCAAAGGTTGTTTGTCTCTTTATTAGTTTGAAATGGGATCCGAATGGAAACCGTAACTTATATCATGGACGTCTAGTCCCGATTTAATTATTATCGACCAAATGAATATATCTAGACGATTGATACCATATCTGATATAGTATTAAAAGGTTTATTCAGGAACTATTTTTAGAGCTGCCGTCACTCCTCATTCAGGGCCGTAGCTAGCGGGAGGGATGGGGAACTTGCCCCCCCCCCCCAAAAAAAAAAAAACCCAAACAATACTGGTTATTCATATTGACGTTGATGTAACCTCCTTGAAATGGCTGCAAAATAATATCTCAGAGCCTCTAGATTTTGCAAATTCCGAGAGGGAAGGGTATGAGGCCCCTGTCGAACTCACTGGTGTCTTGCGCCTTCCATGCCAGTTCGTTCCAAGAATTCATCTGCACCCCCCCCCCCCCACCTCCCAAAAAATAAAAAATAAATAAATAATTAAAAAATGCTAGCTACGGGCCTGTCATTCTATTATTTTATTTACTAATGCAAGACACAAACAGAACTACAGTTTTAAGTAGTCGTGTGTTTTCGCCATTTTGTTTACCCAGTGATAGTATCTCTATCACCCCAATGTGACCCTATATAGGAAATAATTGACACCCCCCACAAACACCCCACCCCCACCCCCACCCCTACTACTTAAGTAAAGTGACCGATCTTTAAGCTCTCACCCACCTCCAATTTTTTAAAAGAGTTTTTACTTTTGTTGTTTGTTTCAGCTGCTCAAAATTACTGATTAGTTTTAATGTTTTCATAGCCTGGACAGACGATTACTGAAATGTGTCTGTATGTCGATTTTAACTGCCTTGCCCTCCTTTTGTTCTACTTTTAAGTGCTGTATCTAGCATAATTAGAATATGTAGCGCTCGAGGAACAGCCCCTGGAATGAATATTATCTTGTGGACAGGCGTAAATGTTCTCAATATTGGGGGTGTAAATAAATGAACATACGAAACAGGCTTCGAAGGTTTACATGTGATTAGTGCCAACGAGAAACGTGTTTGAAGTAGGGTAATTTACCATGGATTTCATCTCATAATGTGTGGTGAGACCCTTGATGTTGTGACTCAAACAGTAGCTCAAACATTTCCCACACCTTTTAAAATACTACTCACGGTACACTAGTTAGAAGAATAAGACAAACAGTAAACCGAAGAGGGTAAAAACATCTTTCTTTAACGACACCACTAGAGCACATTGATATTTTTTAAATGATCGGCTATTGGATGTCAAATATTTGGTATTTGTTTTACATATAGTCCTAGAGAGGAAACCCGCTAAAAAAAAATCATCAGTAGCAAGGAGTCTTTTATATGAACCATCCCACAGACAGGATAGCACATGCCACGGCCTTTGATATACGTGTACCAGTCTTGGTGCACTGTATGGAACGAGAAATAGCTGAATGGGTCCACCGACGGGGATGGATCCCAGACCGACCGCGCATAAAGCGAGCGCTTTACCACTGAGCTACATCCCGCCCCCTGAAGAGGGCTAATGTCATCAACTAAGACAACTAAAACAAACATTCGACGACTGAACTACATTCCGTTTCAGTTATGGATGTACAATGTGTTTTAACGTTATGAATGGCCTCTGTATTGGACTTCTTTATATAAGTAGATATGCACTAAAGTTTTAAAATTACCAGTTTTGTGGGGGAAATCGTGAATAACCAATTTACTCAATTCAAATTATTTCAACAGTCTGATTTCCAAATCTGCAGTTAGGTTAAATAAAGTTGAAAATTCCTTGTAAAAGCGGAGCATCATCATAAAGGGCGATGGGTGAGTAAGGACAACACTAATAATGAACTTCCTTGAAGATATTTGAAATGAGTAACAGTTATATCTGCGACTCGTTTGGAAAATTATATTGCAAATTTGGAATTTTTCTGTTTTAAGATATAAAAAGGGTTATTAGTATTCTATTTTGAGAAATACTTTCTCAAGGAATCTAAAAGGTGTTCATCGATAGAACAGAAATGTCCAGTGATTGCTAATTAAATACAGAAATGTGATTCTAGACGGCTCCATCTTGGAGGACTCAGTATGGTGTTTTAAATCAACTGTGGCGTTACGTTAGCTGGACCACGTAGCATGCATGGCACTTCCGGTTGACTGGACAAGCGAAAATTAGATGTGTTCTGTTTTCACGTTACATTAATTTTTAGAATTGTATAGGAAAAAAACATACTCTGGTGATGTAATTATGTCGAAATACATCGGGTGTCATCCCGGGAAGTAGAAAATCCTATTTTGGGTAGTACCTGTAAGCCGAATAATACATTTCCCGGGAAGTAGAAGAGTCTAATTGATTTTTGCATGTTCTTCATGACTGTCTGCGCCGTCTTTTCTTTAATAACGAAATGAGAAAGCGTATTCGCATATAATGACAATAATGGCTGTCTATGGAACTTGTTTTTGTTTTATCTGCTTGTTTATATCGTTCTGGGTATCACTTGTGCGTGTGTTATTTATTTATGTATTTATTTATTTATATTTCATTTAATATGCTCGTATTAGGCTCTACTATTTCTAACTACAACTAATTCGGTGTGAAAAAATGCACCTTTTGATAAAAATTGTTTTGTTTAACGAGAACACTAGAGCACATTGATTTATTAATCATCGGCTATTGGATGTCAAACATGGACATTTTGACATAATCACAGAGAAGAAACCCGCTACAATTTTCTATTGTAGCAAGGGATCTTTTATATGCACCATCCCACAGACAGGATAGCACATACCATGGTCTTTGATATACCACTGGCTGGAACGAGAAATAGCTCAATGGGCCCACCGACAGGAGTCGATCCTAGACTAACCGTGCATCAAGCGTGCGCTTTACCATTGGGCTACATCCCGCCCTGCACGTTTTGAATGTGAAATGTGGGTGTTTAACAGATCATTTACCATATAATGTTCTAGATCTGTCATGGGACAAATGTGCGAACAACCGCTGCACATAGAAGCAACCGTACTCAATGTTACGAGGAGGATAAAAGTGAAGAGGCTGAATACACGACATGTATATCATAAAAAAACCTTCTGTGTTATGGATCATTGGGTGGAGTATTTTCAAAATAAAATACTTTTTTATTTTAACAGCAATCCTTTTGTCGTTATTGAAATCATGTGAATATATGGCTGCTAAGTTAACTTGGTGATGGTCGATTATTTGTAGGTATAGTCGAAGCATACTAGTATATTAATAATTGCCATGTTATGGTAAGAAATGTTGGCGTCGCACTTTTGACATAAATTGTCTTGGTGGAACAAATGCAGGTAAGCCCCAGTCCCACTGTGGCGATTTTTGGCTGCGAACTAATACGAACCGGCATTCGTTGCGCATCGTGCATCATCGTAAAGGTTCAAATTACTTCTTATTAGTTCCCTGCCTCTTTCGTATTAGATCGGCCACAACCGCAGGCCAATACGATTATTTTGAAATGTTCAAAACAGGGGTCCTGCGAATTGAAGCTTATTCGTACTGCATCGTGTCAATTCATGTCAATTCTTGTTGGTTCGTATCTCATCGTTGTGCATTCCTGTCAGTTCGTTGCGGATTCGCACCGGTTCGTATTGCTTTCCTGGGTGAGATTCGATAAGATGAAATAAGGTGTGCAACGATAACATACAAATCAATAAGAATTGACACGGTGTAGACACGATATACAACGATGCAGTAGGAATGTGTGGACCAAACTAACACGAACCAGTGAGAATCGCAATGATGAGACACAAACCAATAAGAACGGACAAGTATTCGATGTACAGCGATGCAGTAAGGACTAGGTAGAATGCAGAACGATTTAGTCAGAACTGGTACGAATTAGGGGCAATTGGTATATATTAAGGGTGAAATCCTGCTTGTTTCATTACCTGACAAAGTTTTGAGCAGTGAACATCTGTACTCATGAGCAGCTATGGCGCTACTTACTCCTGTTCAGAGATTACACCTCATGAATGGTCTCTTGATGGTCCAACAACCGCATGCTGCTAACACCCTAACTGTGGTCCATTTGCTCCATGTGCGACGTCGGGCATGCCAGCAACAGCGGAGGAGATATTGGGTCCGAGAATGGCTTATCAGGAGACCACTGTATGGCATGTACGAGAAACTGATGGGGGAATTGGAGCGCGAAGACGTGGCAGGGTTCCGGAACTTTATTCGGATGGAACCAGCCCGGTTCTATGAGCTGTTGCAGAGAATCGATGATCGCATCACGAAGCAGAACACCTGGTATAGTAAACCTCTGGAACCTGGTCTGAAGCACTCCGCTACTATGCTGCAGGGGACAGCTACCACTCCCTCATGTACAGCTTCAGAGTGGCTCATAACACCATCTCGAAGATTGTGCTTGAGGTGAGCAGTGCCATTATGTAGAGTTGGCAGTGGAGGTCATCTCCTGCCCAACGACACCTTAGGAGTGGCAGGCGATTGCAGATTTGTTTGCAGCGAAATGGCAGTTTTTCCACGCCCTGGGCGCCCTTGATGGCAAACACGTGCACATCCGATGTCCGGCAAAGGGGGGGGGGGGGGGGGGGGATCATTGTACTACAATTACAAGGGCTTTCACTCTATCATTATGATGGCCCTTGTCGATGCGGAGTACAAGTTGATGTGGATCGACATAGGGACGGCCGGCTCCCACTCCGATGCCCAAGTCTTCAACCACAGCGAGCTGAAGGACGCCATCGATATAGATTGAGGGGCGGAGCCTTCTTGCGCTTGATGGGTGGCATATCATTGCCAGTCTGAGTCTTCTGCTGTGGGGATCTCTCCACCGGGTCAGTAGGCAGATCACCTTCTTCTTCGCTGGAGTGGGTGGGGCCTTGGCCTTCGCCTTGTCGCGCCCAGCAGGACCCCCGTGGCCCTTCCTAATTATGGAACTTCTTGGCATGATCTCTTCACTCTAGCAGAACTCTAGCAGAACTGCAGATGTACTGAGGATCGCTGTGAATGCTGGCGATATTTATACAATCGTGACCCACCGTATTAGTGCCTATCGGATCTCACTGTTTCGTATTGGTTCGTACTGGTTTGTACTGGTTCCTACTAATTCTCATCGTTTTCGCATCGCATCTCATCGCATCCGTATTTATTCTCCGTCACCATCGTACTGCGTTGTACTGCATCGTAATGCCATCGCATTGCATCCTACCAGTTCGTGTTCAGTTCTTATTGATTCGCACATATCATCGTACCGCATCATATTAATTCTGTCTTGAGGTAGAACCAATGCGGACACCGAATTTTTTAACAAAATATCGCCACCATTCGCAGGCGAATCCATTTTTCTTTATTCGTATTGATTCCCCAAACTATTCGCCACAGTGGGACTGGGGCTTAATAAAGTATACGGTATATCAATTATATAGAGACAGAAAATGGAAATCATAAAAACAGAAACATCAGTCACTTGTGATTTGCGCGCATATGTCCATTTATCAAAGCAAGATCGGCTAAACATATACAGTTGTCATGTTTTTGCAGACATTTTGGAATATTAGAAAATGAATGTGAGAACTAAAATCCCATCCCACAGAAAATTTTGCATTTGATGTATAAATTATTGTTTGGGGGAAAGATATAGAATGTAAGATATTGCCACTTCTTACAATTGGCAGCCACTTTTATGGCCATCTTGGATTTAAATAATAATACACTATCTCAGTTAGCAAGAGGTCGTAATAAATTAACTCCATGACCAATAACATTAAATCACAAACGCAAACAATATCTTCGTGGTAGAAGTAACATGCGATAAACTCTGATTTTCTTGTTCTATCTGCTACAGTTGCGGCCGTTGTATATTAAAATGAGGTTGCCATGTCTTAAAGGGATATTCCTGAGTTTGCTGCATTGTAAGATGTTTCCGAAAAATAAAATAGTTCTACGATTAAACTTACATATTAAATGTAGTTTCTTGTTTAGAATATCAGTGTCTGTATATTCAATGCGTCTCTGGTCGTCTTAATATTTGTAAGAAGACCAAACTGGATTCTGTCTTCAAATAATTTCGTACGTACGAAAAGGTATATTTTTTGGAAATAAAATGAAATTTAACCTAATACAAATAGTAGAACGATCAGAAACACGTTTAATATACAACCACTAATATTTTATGCAGAAAAATATATTTGATATGTAATTACAATCGTTAAACAGTCTCTGTTAGTCGATAACATTTAAAAAATTGCATTAAACTCAGGAATGTCCTTTTAATTTTAATGGTTCAAAATGAATTCCCGGTGAATGTTGACAGGTGCATTTCAGTTTGTATGATAATTAAAATTAGCTATATTATGACATAGAGATTAATACAGAGAAACGTCAATCATGTTGTTCTTTGAGACACATATATACATTTCTAAACAAAGTATGGTTCAGGTTGGTACCCTCGGATGGTACCTATTTGTCAAATCGGGCTCACAGCTCATGGACGGATTATTTTAGTTATATTATTATTATTTTATATTATTATATTTATTAATAATACCCACGATGTAACCAGACATATGAATTCGCAGTACTAATATATGTCTTGTGATATGCCATCAGCTCGTCGTTACCTTTTCACTGTACATAACAACAGATATGTGATGGGGCAATTAACTAGTGCTGGGATGTAAATATTCGTAATTGGTAAGTACCAAGTTGTCACACTACGTAGAATTAATTTTAGGGGCATCTATACAACTTTATCTACTTCCCGGGCCATCAGTGGGTTGTATTGGTCTTACTTGAAGCTGGTGGTGGTGTAGGCGGAGGTGGTGGTGGTGGTTCTATCTGTATTTTTCTTTATCTGCTAACCCTTAAAATGTCTAGAACATACTTGGCAGAAACTATTCATATACACATTACATGAATACACACTAAAATAGTTTTGGCTATTTACATTGGCGTAGTCAAACGTTTACATTGGGGGCGCCCACACTGTCTGTGAGTCGAGCTATGGGGCAACATGTATGCATCCATATAACAAAGAAAGCAGAGTATATTGTTACTGTCTATAATTATTTTATCTGCCTCTTTATAAAAAGACGCTATGTGTAGATAGACAGCATTTCAATATGTATTTTCATTTAGATGCAATAGATCTCTGAATAATATCGAAATGATTAACTTATTGATAGTACATTTGGTTAGTGATTAGTCGTTAATGAGGAACTGAATTATACTTTTGAGTGGAGATGAAGCCGATAGTGTGATACGATCCAAGTGCCCACCAGCCTCGTAGTTTCCTCTCTCTATATGTGTCTTTTCTCTCTCTCTCTCTCTCTCTCTCTCTCTCTCTCTCTCTCTCTCTCTCTCTCTCTCTCTCTCTCTATATATATATATATATATATATATATATATATATATATATTCCTCTCCTTCTCGTCTTCTCCCTCCCTCTCCCTATTTCATCCCCTCTCCCTTTCTTTCTCTCTCTCTCTCTCTCTCTCTCTCTCTCTCTCTCTCTCTCTCTCTCTCTCTCTCTCTCTCTCTCTCTCTCTCTCCCTCTCTGCCCCCTCCCCCCCGCGTTTCCATCCACTTCCTTGTTATACTCATCACATAAGTAACTCATTTCCCTGCCTCGAATGGGCCTTCTCGGTAGGATAATGAGAAATTAAAAAGGTCGAGTTGTTGTGTGCTCAATCTCCATCCTGGACAGACAATTTGGCCCCTGGTCAGATGGTGTCATTATGACGGACGTGCGTGGACAAATCGAGTGATATAACCACGTTAATTCATTTCCCACTTCCACGTTGTACCCAGCGGACATACGCCTTTGTCCTTCACTTCCACACACGATAGAACCAATGGTAAGAGAAGCGGTGTAGCAGTGGGTTGATTACGGGTAATACTGACTATTTATTGAAAACAAAAGGTTATGTATGCTTCATTGATAAAGGAAGGAAATGTTTTATTTAACCACGCTCTCAACACATTTTATTTACGGCTATATGGCGTCGGACATATGGTTAAGGACCACACATATACTGAAAGAGGAAACCCGCTGTGACCCCTACATGGGCTATTCGTTTTGATTAGCAGCAAGGGATCTTTTATAATATGCACCATCCCATAGACAGGATAGCACATGCAATGGCTTCGGATGTACCAGTCGTGGTGCACTGGCTGGAGCGAAATATAGCGAAGTGGACACAATGACGGGGATCGATCCCAAACAGATCGCGCATCAAGCGAGCGCTTTACCATTGGGCTACGTCCTCACCCCCCCCCCCCCCCCCGCTTCATGGACAAATGCCCCCAACAATGCAATGCAATGCCCCCAACAACCGGCCATGCCCTTTTAAGAGCGAAATCGGGAAACGATCACCCAACTGATGAAGCCCACCGAAGGGCTAAATTAGGGGGAAACTACGGGAGTTCAACAACGACGGCCCCCAATAGGCAAAGTTTCAAGATGAGCTACTATTCGGCAAACTAAATCAAAATTACTTACTAGCTCCATTTTTCGTTCGATGAACTGTTCCAAATTATGCGCCAAAATTACCTCATGTAAATTCATTCCACATTATACGCCAAAATTACCTCATGAAAATTGCGCAAGCTTTTATTTTTTTTACTTAATCCTACACATTCAACAATCAATAGCACCCCAAATACTCTCGCCTCTCACCGACCTCGGTCGTGCCGCTGGTACTCTCTCGTCTTTCACCGACCCCGGCCGTGCCGCTTGTACTGTCTCGCCTCTCGCCGACCCCGGCCGTGCCGCTGGTACTCCCTCTCTCTCACCGCCTCTCACCGACCACGGCCGTGCCGCTGGTACTCTCTCGTCTCTCACCGACCCCGGCCGTGCCGCTGGTACTCTCTCGCACCTGTCAGCTCGGGCGGTCTCTCCTTCCACCCACCCAAACCCTTTTCCTGTTCCGGACGGACGAGCCGACATGGACTGACACGTTCGCCCATGACAGGCGTACGCTACAACAGCTTGCTCTGAATGTGCACATTAAACCTTATGACCTGACCTGACCTGACCTTCATGAACAGAAGAGTGGCAATGGTGAGAACCTGTGCCCATGATAGGCGTGCGCTAAAACAGCTTGCTCCTCCGTCCACACTAGCTACTGCCTGTAGGAGCGCTTTATAGAAATGCTACTACTCCCCCCTCCACACACACACACACACACACACGCACACACGCACATACATAAATACATACATACACACACACACATACAACACACACACACACACACATACAACACACACACATACACACACACGCACATACATACATACACACACACACACACATACAACACACACACACACACGCACAAACATACACACACACACACACACACACATACAACACATACACACATACAACACATCCTTCGTACATTGGAAACGAGCAATGAAGGTTTCACTGTTGACATTAATTTTAAGAGTACGATGTAACGGCAGGTTTATGTATATATAATGTATGTACATTGACATGGAGTAGCTTTTCTGTTTACTGCTACACATGTCGTCACTTATTTGGGTTACGGATACTATAATAAACATTTCAGAGAAACTACAATTATTATTATATATTTCTGCATAATGGTTGCATAACACAATTAACTAAAATACCAATATCGTCTAATTTACATTAAGGGATAATAGCCACTAAACAAGGTGGCTATTTCAAACAGGTACATTTATACTTTTTAGTTGATTTGGGGTGCCTTCAAATAAACTGTTTATCTTCCATGTTTCTTCTTATTAAAAATTAATGTGTTTCTGCTGTGAATAATGTGAACATGGGGCAAAAATAAATGAGCACTACAAACTAAAAGTGCGTTTAGTACATCCGGGGTTAGGTCCAAGGAAGTGGGTAATTGGCCGAGGTAATCCGAATGGGTTTCTCAAGACAAGTGGCTGTTTAATAATTAAAAGTGGTGATTTCACAACGCCTGTCCGTAAATAGCCTTGATAATAACAAAGGAAAGAAATGGTTTTATTTAACAACGCACTCGACACATTTTATTGACGGTTATATGGCGTCGGACGTATGGTTAAGGACCACACAGATATTGAGAGAGGAAACCCGCTGTCGCCACGTTTTAGGCCCCTTCTGCATTATGAAACATTCCACTAGGCCCCCAAGGGGGCCGGACGTAGCCCAGTGGTAACGCGCTCGCTTGATGCGCGGTCGGTCTAGAATCGATCCCCGTGGGTGGGCCCATTGGGCTATTTCCCGTTCCAGCCAGTGCACCACGACTGGCATATCAAAGGCCGTGGTATGTGTTATCCTGTCTGTGGGATGGTGCATATAAAAGATCCCATGCTGCTAATCGAAAGTGGCGACAGCGGGTTTCATATGTCAATATCTGTGTGGTCCTTAACCATATGTCTGACGCCATATAACCGTAAATAAAGTGTGTTGAATGTTATATCCACTCGACACTTGTAGAAAATATCTCAACAGAAACAACACATTAGTTAGCAGTCGTCTAGTATTAAATCCATCCACGTATTACATTAATATTTATACACATTTATAATAAATATGCTTATCAATGTCAAACAGCGATTCTGTTCTCACATTTTATTTCTGAAGCTAAACTGAGTATCGCTTTGACATCAATAATCATATTGATTTAAAACGTCAAAGCATTGTTGACGTCACGTCAAAGGAATGTTTTAACGTTTTCGGCAATTTTCGTAACTTTACGGAAGATGTCGAAATACCATAGAAATGTGTGTGGGAAATGACTGCTATCGTTTTACAACTTACAATATAGAGAGAAGAGAAATCAAAGAGATATATCAATTTACATGTTTTTCTCTACAGTCATAGAAAGCAAAATGAAAGTAGAAATGCCGTCCCACAGAAGACCAGCGCGTCGGTAGCACGTCAGCAGTCAAGCGTCAATAACGCAAACACGTAAAACAGAAGAAAAAAAGAAGACAAAACGAAAAACGAATCCCATTTAAAAATAACACTGCTACATGTCTTTATGGATGTAACCAGCTATAGTCCGTCCCATCCTCCGACAAAAATGTTTTGTTTGGGTTGTTTTGGGGGTTTTTTAAAAAATAATTTTAGTTTGGTTTGACGTAAAAACAAAAGTAAAAGTGTTTTGGAAATAACAAAACATACTATTTTTGTGTGCAATTTAGAAAACAGTCAGCGTAGAAATAAATAACTTGTAGTAAATTCTACATATGAAAAAGGCGCTCGCCTTGGGACGAACTAGCCTATAGATATATTTACCATTGGTATTTTCAATCATTTCTCTAACCAAGCACTTGCGGCCATTTCCGTGTTTTATAATCCGTTGATTGAATGTCGTAAATGTATGTATGTTTCTACTTTTTTGATTAACCTTTCTTGATTAATAGGCCTTTTGTTTGTTTGTTTGTTTCATCAGTGGTGAAATATTAGAACATTATGAAATTCACAATTGAGGTTTCTGTGCACGTCGGAACAGCAAGCAGCAAAGGTCGCGTTTTGAGCGACCGGAAAACAAATGACGTTGATGTGCTGTTGAAAGAGTGGGTGGGAGGGGGCAGGGTTGCTGTCGTCGCGCTGTTGAAAGAGTGGGTGGGAGGGGGCTGGGTTGCTGTCGTCGCGCTGTTGAAAGGGTGTAGGGGTGGCTGGGAGGGGGCAGGGTTGCTGTCGTCGCGCTGTTGAAAGGGTGTAGGGGGTGGCTGGGAGGGGGCAGGGTTGCTGTCGTCGCGCTGTTGAAAGTGTGTGTGGGGGGGGGGGTGGGGGATGGGCAGGGTTGTCGTCACGCTGTTGAAAGTGTGTAGGGGTGGGTGAGAAGGGACAGGGTTGCTGTCGTCGCGCTGTTGAAAGTATGTAGGGGTGGGTGGGAGCGGGCAGGGTTGTCGTCGCGCTGTTGAAAGGGTGTAGGGGTGGGTGAGAGGGGGCAGGGTTGCTGTCGTCGCGCTGTTGAAAGTGTGTAGGGGTGGGTGGGAGGGGGCAGGGTTGCTGTCGTCGCGCTGTTGGCGTGCTGCGGTAGTGTGCGATGGCTTAAGGATCAAACGTCATTATTTTCATTGTGACGAAATATTTCGCAGCGTGGGTGGGGGTGGCGGATGAGGATGGGGTTGGTGAAATTAAACGGAAAAATAAATAAATAAACTTTAAGGTATCTACATCATTTCAAAGTACACCACAATGCATACTGAGGAACGAATGCGGATCCTCAGCACACAAACTCAAACACACAAATGCTCACGCACTCGCACTCGCACACACGCATACAAACGCACGCGCACAAACATACACGCGCATACACATGCACCCACGCACACATCCTCCATTTGGATTCACGCCAGAGACTATCGTTTTCAATTACGTAGCTTGTTCCTACTGATATATTACTCAAAACATGCCAATCAGAATGAATGGAATATTACGTATACCGTAATACAGTTATGTCTAATGGATAACGACAAACCTAGAAATCAGGTTTACTCTTATTTCTTTAGTTAACCTTCTCAAATCTCTAACCATAGATTATAATTAGAGCAGTCGTATAGATACTTCGTTATATCGGACGTCTTGCATAATCGTGTTTCTCTGATTCAGTCGAATTATCCCAAGGATGTTAGGTTTTGTTCCATGAACAGTCATAGGCGTACGGTTCCTATTTGTAAGTCCTGTGATTAGTGATAAATGTGAGTGTTGATTGTAAAAAAAATAATAGTTTCACCTGGGTAAACATATATGCAATTTTATTTCATCTAGTACCAATGTGTCAAGCAGCCTTGTGCTTCAAACATGTATGGGGTACCTGTAAAAAAAAAGTACTCGGATTTTGTGCGGAACTAGGGTAGTCATAGACGCTACCCGTTATCTCAGAAACGAGCAGCTTGACCCCCAATTTTTTCTGATTCACTTTAAGTGTGAGGGGTGGTAGTATTTATATCCGTAGTGTTTATGTCGATTGATACGCTGCAGATGGAGTTTTAGCCACATATGTTACTATTGTCGTCTATGGGATTTGATTTGGTAGTATACACCCTTAAGGGTGAGGGTGGTAGAATTTATATCCGTGGCGTTTATGTCAATTAATACGCTGCAGGTAGGAGTTTTAGCCACATATGTTACTATTGTCGTCTATGGGACTTGATTTGGTAGTATTACACCAGCTGATTTTTGTCCGAATGTCTCCATCGTTTTTGCCCAAATCTAAGATTTGTTCCATCTCGGAGTTGGAGGGTGCGGCTGTGTGTCTGTGTGTGTGTGTGGGGGGGGGGGGGGGTTTGACTCCCTGTCTGATAAGCTTATATTTATTCAGTTACCTTATCCACAAAGATAACAAATGAATCTGATATGCTATGTTTTATAAGTACTTCGGCTCAAAGCGAATGTTTGTCCCCGAGTAAACTGATGTTACTATGGGTCAATTCACCAGTCATACATATGAAAACAACATAAAGATGCAGTGACGATTATAAATATTTTGTTAGCACATTAAAGGGACTATTCTGAGTTTACGGCCAGTGTTAAGATGATGTCGACCAACAGAGACATTTTAACGAATGTAATTGCATATTAAATATATTATTCGCCCTAGTATTGGCACTAGGTCAAGCTTCGTTATATTTCCCAATACTAGTATATAGTTGTGTGATACCAAATCTACTTTAGACTACTTACAAACAGAAGGACGTCAGAAACACATTTGAATACACAGATACCGATATTGTAAACAAGAAACTATATTTAGTATTTAATTATAGTAGTCACATAATTTTATTGGTCGAAAACATCTTACAATGGAACAAACTCAGGATGGTATCTTCTTTAAACACCGTAACTCTGTAAATACTGATTCGAAAAGGATATTTAATAACTCACTGTTAGCTGCACGACTGGTATATCAAAGGCCGTGGTATGCACTGATCTGTCTGTGGGATGGTGCATATAAAAGATCCCTCGCTACAAGTGGAAAACATGTAGTGGGTTTCCTGTTTAAGACTATATGTCAGAATTACCTAATGTTTGACATCCAATATCCGATGATTACTAAATGATTGTACAACAAACACGCTTTTTTTCCGCCAGGAAGAGATGGGGCCCTGTTTTACAGAGTGGTCTTAGTGCTAAGTTCACTTTAAGTGCATAACTGCCTAATGCACTTGGGTGATCTGGCTATTTTTCGTTCTATTCAGTGCACCACGACTTGTATATCAAAGGCCGTGGTATGTGTTATCTTGTCTGTGGGATTTTGCATATAAAAGATCCCTTGCTACTAATGGGAAAATATAGCTGGTTTCCTCTCTAAGGCTATATGTCCAACTTACCAAATGTTTGACAGCCAATAATCGATGATTAATAAATGAGTGTGATCTAGTGGTGTCGTTAAACAAAACAAAATTTAAACTTTTAAAATAATTATACTCAGGGTGGTGGTGGAGATAGTAGTATTAGTAATAGGAGTACATAGTATTGGTGTTATTTAAATTGTATTATTATAATGATGATGACGATAGTTGCGGTTGTCGTTGACGTTGCTGTAAATATGTTAGTTTGATTCAAGGAGTGATTAACCACCAAGTGCGTGCTAAATCTCAGCACTTAAGTAGACGCATCGATCTGAATGTTCTTTTTTATCATCACAAATAGTTCAGCACTTTTTTCTCTCGAGAAAAACGTGCAATGAAATCCTTCAAACATTGAAAGCAATTTTACTCATTGGAACACTAGCGCGGAGTTGCTATCTGTAATGTTAGCAGTGTCAATTTTCCTAATGAAATGATTGATTACAGAGACCTGGAGAACATTTCCAAGACTTGTAGAAATGAGTGGAGAAGAAGAAAAAAACAGAAGCCGGAGAGAGAAAAAAAACCCGCATGCTCATCTAAAAGGCATAAAGATTTAAGAAAAAAGTGTTAAATAAAGTGTTTCAAAAAATCATGCACGGTTCCTAATAAAACGACTTGATCCTAAGGTTACATGAAATTGTGTTGCAGTATTAAATCATTTTGGTAACACTTGGACCGAACCGTCGTGGATTCTGCTCAAACATGGCTTCTGTTTATTTACTGAATTGCTGTCATGCACTGTTAACAGGTTTTACGAAAATAGTGCGAGGAGAAATGGAAATTAATGATTCAAAACAGGAACAAGTCGCAAAGGCGAACACGAAATCTGTACCTTAAGTTTGTTTTGTTTAACGACACCACTAGAGCACCTTGATTTATTAATCATCGGCTATTGGAAATGTTTTATTTAACGACGCACTCAACACATTTTATTTACGGTTATATGGCTATTGGATGTCAAACATTTGGTAATTTTGACATATAGTCCTAGAGAGGAAACCCGCTACATTTTTCCATTAGTAGCAAGGGATCTTTTATAGTCACCATCCCACAAACAGTACGAGTATTGTACATATCACAGCCTTTAATATATCAGTCGTGGTGCACTGGTTGGAACGAGAAATAGTCCAATGGACCCACCGTCAGGGATCGATCCTAGACCGACATCGCATAAAGCGAGCGCTTAACCACTGGGCTACGTCTCACTACCTAAATTTGTACCTAAGTCATGAAAAAATTGGGTTAGAAAAAACAAATCGACATAAGTGATATATTGTAACAGTAAATCCTAAAATTAGAACTTGACATGTTGTGGATACTCGTAACGTAGATACACAGTTCATTGCAATAGGCTGTTGACATTTGAACACGTATAAACTATGTACATTAATTAGTGGCATACTGTGTGTGGCATGAGTTCGACCCGTACCCCCTTTCAATGGTTAGAGTAGTTTTAGGGATAGGGTTAGGGTTAATCTTTAGAGCCTTCGATATAGAGGAGTATGGGTCGAAATCTTTCCCTATGTGTCTGTATATAAACACACAGACGAAGTAGATAATTTCAAATCATGAATATGATTTCTTGAAGACTACTAAGTTAATATGAAACACATACTTTATACTGCAATTATAATTGTTCCAGAATATTATAATTCACTATGTTGGTTTAAAACATTTCAATGGCCACTATTCATAGTGATAGACATAATACATGTGTGTAAAATTAAAGGTAAAGTTTGTTTTGTTTAACGACACCACTAAAGCGCATTGATTTATTAATCATTAGCTAGTGGATGTGAAAACTTTAGTATTTTTGATATATAGTCTAAGAGAGGAAACCCGCTACATGTTTCCATTAGTGGCAAGGGATCTTTTAAGGTGCCATCCACAATCAGGATAGCACACACCACTGCCTTTGATATATCAGTTGTGGTGCGCTGGCTAGAGCGATAGATAGATCAATGTGTCCACCGACGGGGTACACGGGGTACACGCGTGGAAGATATAAACAGGTGTTGTAAATTCCATTCATAACGATTACTTATCGGTATCCGTAACATAATGTTGCGGTTGTGAAACCCCTCTAACATAAATAGATATGAGCTCACCGTTCATAACTCAATCTCTAGCATCAACTTCTCGCTCCATCAAAGGCCGTGGTATGTGCTATCCTGTCTATGGGATGGTGCATATAATGTGCTACTAATCGAAAAGAGTAACCCATGAAATGGCGACAGCTGGTTTCCTCCCTCAATATCAGTGTGGTCCTTAACCATATGTCCGACGCCATATAACCGTAAATAAAATGTGTTGAGTGCGTCGTTAAATAAAACATTTCCTTCCTTCCTTCTCTGACATAAATAGATATGAGCTCACCGTTGAGGAAATATCTCTTGTTGTACAGATATTACGATTTTGAACAGGAATAACGGCTTTATTGGAGGATTAAGAGGAGAAGTATATGCGTACGAGACTGCCCCACCCCTACCCCACCTCACCTAGTGCTGAATCAAATCCTCAAATTCGGGCAAAAACGATGGAGATATTCGAGCAAAATGTGCTAACCTTAGGCCAATTTAACATGTATTTCCATCAGTTTACTCGCAAAATTAGTTGTAATCCATGTAACAAATGTTATAGATTCGTTTGCAACCTTACGTAACTGTTCGGCGGCAACACTAACATGAAAAAAAAAAGTTGTTATCCAGATTCGGCCATCTTCGTTTAATTTGGGCAAAACCCAGCCTGCCCCCTCTACAAAAATGAGAGCACGTACGCCTGTGCGGAGAAGAGATGACTACAAACGAATACCCCCACAAACAATATAACCAAGAAACATTGCGATAGCAGACCAATCTTTCCTGCACGAATGTTCATCCAGTTTAATGTATCTGTGTGCTTGTGTCCAATTAAGGTTGAAGCAGCCTCACACCTCATCAGTGTGGGCTGTCTGTACGGGACGGTGGGTTAATAAGTAGTTGCTGGTGATTGGTAAGAGAGGGGACTGTGTAGCGGCATTGTGTTACAGACTCACTCTCTGTTGATTGGTACCTGTGGTAGTTTATCATCTTAAACTCAACCCATTTGTTTTACACCCATATTCTATATACTCACTTTGCCTATATTCATCTTTCTAACTTAAACATAACAATAAAAAAGAAAAAGAAAAAACAAAACAAAACAAAAAACAAACACCCTCCTCCAACAAAGAAACCAACAAAAAACACTCACCCAAAAGAAAGCACAAAAAGACCCCCCCCCCCCCCCCCCCCCCCCCCCCCCCCCACACGCATAACCCACATAACCCACCACTACGACCACCACCACCAAAAACCTCAACTAAAAACAAAACAAAAACGAAACAAAACAATAAAACCCCACAACAACAACAAAGAAATAAACAAAACAAAAACATTCCATTACATCAATACAAAACAGCTTTACAATATAAGTTGTAGAAGCATCACGAGGGGTATATGGCTTTTTATGTACCCTCTGTGTGTTCTTTTACCCCGAGCCGAAGGCGAGGGGGTAAAAGAGCACACAGAGGGTACATAAAAAGCCATATACCCCGAGAGATGCTTCTACAACGAATTTATCTTGCCGACATGTTAAACCATATAGCCAAATAATCAAAATAACGCCAGAAAATAATTGTTAACAATTTATTAACGGAGCCGTACCACGCGGACGCGAACGAAACCACTTGCCAGTGACGAAAAATAGTTCCGTCGATAAACGAGTTTTTAACTTCAAATGTTTGTAATACGAAATTGTCTGAAACAGATATTAATAACAAAAATAAAAAACACTTTTTTTTAATTAGAAATGTATGTAGTAAAGAAATAAAAATATTAAAAAAACAACAACAAAAAAAACAACTGTTGCTAATCGCGCATTAATACAATAACACCACGACCGTAATTAGGTGGCCGAGTTCAACATTGCAGCTTTTAAAAGTATTGAAATAGTGTATTTTATAGTAAAAATAAAATTAATTATGTATACTTGGTTGATTATCAATGTTATTTATAATCTAATTATTGCTTTAGCATTAACTGGGGCGGCTGGAAACTGTTGGAAATTACAGACGGGGTATAAGAGAATTTGGCTCCGCCCACAGGGGGATAAGGGATTTGTCCAACGGCAAACAACCAATGGGATTAAAGAATTTTACATGAAGGCGAGATAACACTAATTAACAACGGGACAGCAGTATTGTTTAATTTGAAAATAATCGCATTAAATGAACGTTTGAATTAATTGTACAAGAACCCAAACCAGCTAGTGCAACTGCACTTCTCACCTATTTCTGCTGTTGATGACGTCCAGATAAGGTCTAGACACGCTGTGCAACCCAAATGCACGCTATGACCCTCAGTCCAGAACAGAATCCAAACGGGTTACTAGGACATCGTCCTCCTGCTCTTATCACTCGGTCTGATGGTGCTGATCATCTCCAAGGGATTTATAACTAATGACCGCCGGTAGTAGGGGAGTATAGTAGGTGGCTACAAGTGCCTCTTAACAATACCAGACGTAACCATTGAATATTCATCGAAGTGGTCAGACTAAGCCCACTGCTAAAAGTTGATGGGAAATGGCAGGTGTGTGATACGAACAGACACTAGAGACAAGCACCTGTCGCGGTTGGAGAGACAAGGACCAGCAAGTGGAGGTGGACAGTGAAAGAAGTAGAAAGATAGCAGGAGATGCCAGATTGGCAAGAAATGAGATAGAATTCAAAGGAGAGAAACGAAAGGGGCAGTGGGACAATAAATAAATACATAAATAAATAAATAAATAAATAAATAAATAAAGGCCAGTAAACCTTTGGTAATTATTTGCTAGTGTTATATTATTTTAGCAAGGTTTGACCACAGATGACTTCAAAATACTGTTTCAGTACAAATTTGACCAGTGATACACGCACCAAACAAAAAAAGAGAGAAAACAAAAAGAAAAGAAAATATTTACTGTTACTTAATTAACGTACGCATTCTTTTCTCCACAGACGACTCCTAAAACGCCTGATATATCTACGACACAGCGCTGACTCTATTTACAATAGAGAAATCTGTCTTCCTACTTGATGTTTCCCATATTTTGTTTTTAGAAGTGTGGTGCTTCTCACGTTTACTCTCGAGACTTGTCCAACAGTTGCCTACGACGTTCTAACGACTAATTAATGCAAATGTGGATGAAAAGAGCTTTACAACACTTGCGCCTGCTCATTAATGCTGTCGGACGAAACCGCTGTTTAGCCTCGTCAGCTTTTCATCAGTTTGATATTTCAATACCTAGTCACCTGGTGTTGTAGAAATTTAAAGCGGCTATGTCTGGAATATTTTTATTATTTAAGCATTTAGAACAGAAAATCCCATTACGTTTGGTGCATATAAGACGCCGCACTCCGAATTGGTTTCACTACACTGGCTTTTCCAAGTTAAAAATAAACCCACTATTTTGAAAATGGGACACTTTTGCCGGGCTCCCTCTGGGCTAAAAATAGTACGGTTCGGCTATTGTTGCATTACAAAAACCGAGCGGATTCTAGCAGCCAATTCCTAGCAGCCAATTACGCTAGCAGCCAATTTCAGCAGACCCTCATGGCGACGATCTAAACACCGGACTCATACGCCTTTCGATTGTTACCTGTATTTCACACACTTTTATACACACTGTTATGCTAATTTTTAATTATTCACTACAACTTAAGAATTTTAGAGTTTTAAAGAGTATCTTTATATAATAACAACACAAAAACAAAATAACAACCAAGACTCATTTTCACAGTCTTATTGTTACTAATATCCGTATAAATACAACTTAACCGTTTTATTAAACACTTTTATAATATCTGAAGTATCACTTTAAAAATCTTTCTGTACTACGGTAATATAGGATGTCCAACTATTATCGTATAGCCCACACCACAACACACATTATAAAAGGCGTAATGGTCCGGTGTTTAGAACGTCGCCGTGCGTGTCTGATGAAATTGGCTGCTAGCGTAATTGGCTGCTAGCGTAATTGGCTGCTAGGAAGTGGCTGCTAGAATGCGCTCGGTATTACAAAATGGCGAGAATTGTTCTAACTGGCTAGTAAGCATTTGACGATATGCGTTAATGACGACAACTTGCGAGTGAATTAAAAGTGCAGTTATGCTTGTATTTGAACTTAGAACTTGACTGTATACGATTGAAACCAGACATTGCAGCTTTAAACAAAAAGAAGCAAACAAAAATAATAATGTTGACGTAGCGTCTGCCTATGACGAGTTTACGCAATCCATGTACGCTATATTCCGTAAATCCACGAAATATATTATATACTCTTTAAAAAAGTAGGGGAACCTGAAATATTAATGTTAATATCAACTATTAGACCGAACATATATACGTTTTGAGCACAGACAACCTAGTAAAGAAAGTTCAGGTCTGTTTATCAACACACCAAAACACATTTCATAGTTTGCACGTGTATTACGCAGTTGCCCCGTACACGTGCGTGGGGTGTCATTCTCGATTTTGACAATTTCCAGGAAGTCGATTAATCACTGTGGAACATTATTTCTGTCAATCGTTTTCATTCTGTTGATCATACAGTTGTTATTGGGTTTGTTTTTAGTGATTTTTATTGTTTGAATTTGCGATGCACTGATAAAAGACCGTCAACTTTCAAATTTCACTTCTGACTCCAATCGTCCTTCAAGATCTTTGGTGGTCATAAAACCTACTGTAATACTGAACTACCGGTTGTAATGTTTGCCCAATTAATTCACCACAGCTAAGATATACCTGACAATTTTGGCAATTGTAAATTCTTATTAGAGTTCCCCTACTTTTTAAAGAATATAGCAATACCTCGATAATAGGTTTTGTTTACAATATTATCTACAAAAAGCAATTTCCTCAAATTATAAATCAATATTATGTAAATATAGACTACCTGCACATAGTTTTACATGTTTCGTTTAATGACACCACTAGAGCACACTGATTATTAATCATCGGCTATTGGATGTAAAAACATTTGGCAATTTTGACATGTAGTCTTAGAGAGGAAACCCGCTATATTTTTCCATTAGTAGCAAGGGATCTTTTATATGCACCATCCTACATACAGGATAGCACATACCACGGCCTTTGATATGCCAGTCGTGGAGTCTTGCAATATAAACTGGAAAATATAACAATACTGAGAGAAAGGAGTGAGTATGTAAACTTTGTAATATGAATGTTGATGAAGATGAGTATCATTTTTATTTTGGTCTGTCCGTTCTACACTGTAAAGCAGCTAATAATACTGTAAATATTTACTAGGTAGAGACATGATAATATTATGTAAGTGGAGTATATACATTCTTTTTATTATATACACTCTTTATTATATGGATAATTATTATTACATTTTATATTGAATATTTTCATCACTTTCCATACAATGTAAATGGTTTTCCCTTTTAAATGATATATGTATTATATTTTAATGTTTGTAATGCCTGTGAACGGTATGTTTACGACTAGTAAAGCATATCTCTGGAGAGACATATCGATAGCGCAATACCCGATATCGATATCATTCCTATAATGTAGTGGCCTCCAACCTACTCATTGAGTTGTTTAACTTGCTCTGGGTGCAAACTGGTTTCAGGGTGCAAATCCAAAATCTAACAAGTCCGATGGCTTAACCACTATACCACCGAGGATTGTTGTGAATAATATTGAATATATGAACTCTATCACCATCGGTCTTCAGTCCGTTTTGATTTATACGCCTCATATATTTTTGTTGGCGCCAGCTGGAAATTAACTCGCAGAAGGAACTGACAAAATGCTGAGCGATCCATTACTAATTCTGCTTGAACGCAAGGGGACAATTAATTGCGATCGCCTTGACATGATGCCGAAATGAGCTTACTTAATTCTGTTCAAATTAATTATTATTCAATACTGACTCTCAAAATATTGATAGATTTAGTGATCGCAGCAAACAAGTGGTTGATATTCAAGAATCATTCTTCTTCCCCTCCCGAGACCGCAGCCGCCAGAAGCGACAAGACTGCCGTAAACTATAAGACCTTCAGTTACGTGTTGTGACACCACACGAACACGTAACGAAGTTTGTCCGGATATCCAATTTAAGCTGTCCAAGCACTGGCTGCCAGCTGTACATGCAACAGATTCAATTTATGAAAGAGCCAGATTTATTGACTGCCAGAGCTCAAACGTGCAATGCCAAAAAATCCTTCAAAGAGATATTTTAATTAGGTACGTCATGCGATATGATGTATGGGATAAATTGGCTTTTATCCTTTTTTCTTTTCTTTTTTAAAAATGGAAGGAAATATTCAGCCGGCCAAACGTGCCCAGATTGCTGCCATTAATTTCCCATTTGAATTAATGAGTTAACGGCTTGGCGGGTAAAGCGTTGTTTTTTCATCGACCTCCACACACAAAAGAGCGCGTTGGAGCTTCCGGTCAGCGCAATGCTAATTAAAAGGCAATCCCTGGCAGTCTGTTTGGAAGCCAGAATGTTCTGCCGCTTTGGTATTTAAATGTACGTTTAAACACGAAAATAGTCAAAATTCATGAATTGGGCAAATTAATCCCCGAACCGAACGTTTTAATGTTCCGCAAGGGTTTTAGTTCGTGTGGAGAATTTTATTCTTTTGTTGACAAAATCTCCAATGGTAATGGCTCTGAGGAAGTATTTGTAATGCAATTTCAATTGTTCATTTCCCGATTCATCGAATGCTCACACGTGGCTGCCCAAACAATGTAAAGCATATGCTTTGGGAATTAATTCGCGGCCCTTATTTACTCGCTTCTAAATGAGTGCGTGTACTCGGTTCCATGACTGCGTGACAAAGAAGGTTATTTCCAATGGCAGACCTTCACAAAGAATATATACTCCTTAAGGAAAAACAAAAAAGTTGAAATGAATTAAAGTTGTCAAAAAAAAAGAGAGAAGATTTTTAATTACAGAGGAAAAGATGAGAAAACCCCCCCACGATTTATTATTCACATATATTGTCATTCGTATAATTGGATTTACACTAGGAAGAGAATTACTTTTTTAAAATGTTCCTACGTAATTAGTAGTTTAATTTATTACCCATATGGTTAAAAATATCTTGGTACATCAAAGTGATACGTCCCTGTGACGGAACATGCTCTTAATTTTGTTTTCGCCTGTGGCGATATTAATTGTTTTAGAGGGCCGTGTGCAGTTCCAAATTGCACTTAAGCCCAGATGGGCAACTTGTTACGTGATACCTTTGCGCGACGGTCATCGAGCTTTTCGAATACACACCCAGCGCAAGTGTGGAGGCCATGTGGCTAGTAGTTATGTAATATCTCCGGTAGTGCTGTTTATGGCCAGGGGATTGCTCGGGGATGGCGACAGCCAGTCTGACGATCAGAGAAAAATATGCCGGCGTGGTGGTTGTGGAAAATCCACATGATACGTGAGGTACCGCCTTGTACCCCCAGGCGATTTTCGCTGTCTCTGAGAGTTTTGAATAAATAGCTAGGATTAGAGATATCGAAGATAAACATTTTGGAAGTATCCAGGGGAACGGTCGTCGTCCACTGAACGATCTATATTAGTTCAGACCGGAATTTGGTAAATATATATTTTCTGCTCTGTGTATAACCTTGATGTGATTGATGTGACTTTAAATATTTTAATACTGTATTATACCAATATTATTTAGACGGTGCTGCCGGTCATCTGACGCAGTATTCTGTAGGCTCACCGTTCTGATATATATATATATATATATATATATATATATATATATATATATATATATATATATATATAAAGCTTAGCCAGTCATCCTAGAGAACCTAGGTAAACTGTAGGTTATTGTCTTTATTGTGATAGGTACCAGTATTAATTCTGTATTACAAGGTTATTGAATGAGTAGTTAGGGTTAATTAAAAATTAACCAGTTAGGAATCGTGTGGGTGTTGTGTCACGGTGAAGTGATTAGCATATTGTGTAAACTAGACACCTAGAGATTAACTAATTAAGTGATCAGTTCTGGGTTGTTATTATTTGTTGTTGTTAATTAACTACTGCGGCAGTACATTTGTCAGCGTAGGTTAATACAGATTCCAAAGTGTATTGTGTTTTTGTTGTGTTTTCTAGTGAACTAAACGTGCTATAATAATATATACTTTATATAAGATCGTATCTCTGATCATACCTAGAGACGAGCCACAGCGGGTATAACTGCCTGTTACAGAGAGATTTAATAGATATACAGTTAGGGGAGATATTTGGACAATCGTGTTTTATTCGTTACGGGTATTATAGAATCCCCGTGACAGTCCCACTAGAACGCCAAGTGGGACGTAACACTTCGACGTCGCACCAACTGGTGCAATACAACCTTACTAAACGAGTTACGTTATATAAATTAGATTATGGGTAATAAATAGGATATTAAACTCGCTACCATTTCGTGTCATGTTTATGTCCGTTGTAAAATAATTTTTATTGTCACTCGCTAAAGCTCGGGTCAACTGAAAATTATTTTATTCGGGACATAAACATGATACGAAATAGAAGCTCGTTTAATATCCTATAAGTTCGCATCAAATGAAGGTCTACATCAGTGCATCTGCCACATTATTTGAAATGTTAAAAGCCGTGGTATGTTATGTCCTGCACACGGATATAATAATCGGCCTCAGTGGCGTCATGGTTAAGCCATAGGACATGCGGCTGGTAGGTACAGGGTTCGCATCCCCCTACCGTCTTCCACGCAGAGCGAGTTTTAACGACTCAGTGGGTAGATGTAAGACCACTACACCCTCTTCTTTCTCACTGATCACTAACCAACTAACAATTAACCCACTGTCCTGGACAGACAGCCCAGATTACTGAGGCGTGTGCCCAGGACAGTGTGCATTAACCTTAATTGGATATAAGCACGAAAGAAGAAATAATGATTTTGTAAACTAGTCTGTGAATGGCAGTCCTCTTTGAGCTGTGCAGGGATGATGTATTCTCCAGTAAAGATCTCATCGGGAGTGGGTGTCCTCCTACAGACGAGGCACTAGATAGAGATTCGTGGAATCAACCACAGTATTGCTAGATCCCTATTCGACTGTATTGTGCAGATATACGATCTTGGTCATGGATAACGATTTTGTCGTTCAGATTTAAACACTTCTTGTTATTAGCATGAAAGTTGAGTACTTTCTGTTTCTACTTTGAACCGCACGCACTCTACTGGCTAAGCTTCGTTCAAAGTCTGTTTTGTTTAACGACACTACTAGAGCACATTGATTAATTAATCATCGGCTACTGGATGTCAATTTGTTTGTAATTCTGACGCATAGTCATCAGAGGAAACCCACTACATGTTTCCATTACTAGCATGGGATCTGTTATATGTACTTTCCCACAGACAGGAAAGCACATATCACGGCCTTTGGCCAGTTGCGGTACACTGGTTGGAACAAGAAACAAACCAATCAATTGAATGGGTCCACCAAGGTGAAGCTAGGTTCAGCGCCGTTATGTAACAGTAACTAGACTATTCGTCTTTATAGTGAGATTCTAAGATAGTAGTTATTTTAAAACATTGCCTGTAACAAAACTCCTCTGTTAATTGACACGAGAAGCTAAAGGTTGCATAGCACCAAAGAAGAGAGTTCCGTGTCAAAGTTCGAGGTGCACCGTCAAATATTTACAGAGTAAAAAAAAGCTGTGGGTGTGATTGGTAGTAATATGTGACATTGATTATTTGTGCAAATACTATTATCCATTGACAATAAATAAAAACACTTTTCTTTGTTATACATTTGTTATGCAGTATATACCAGAGGTTGAAACTAATGCGGGGTACCCCCAAAAATGGAACTGCAATTTTCAGCGAAAATGACGGTTGCTATTAAAAACATTAACTAAATCTCTTAATTGGAATGTGACCCCCCATTTTCTTGCAGGTAGATGAGATGTGAGGTGCCACACTTTTTATTGCTGTACTTCTTGGGTGTGTTGATACGCTGCTTATATCAGTTTTATTAGTAAACGTTAACATTAACGGCAATAAAAAGTAAAGTTTGTTTGTTTTATTTAACGACGCAGCTAGAGCACATTGATTTTTAATCTTATTATCGGCTATTGGACGTCAAACATATGGTCATTCTGACACTGTTTTTAGAGGAAACCCGCTGTCGCCACATAGGCTACTCTTTTTTACGACAGGCAGCAAGGGATCTTTTATTTGCGCTTCCCACAGGCAGGATAGCACAAACCATGGCCTTTGTTGAACCAGTTATGGATCACTGGTCGGTGCAAGTGGTTTACACCTACCCATTGAGCCTTGCGGAGCACTCACTCAGGGTTTGGAGTCGGTATCTCGATTAAAAATCCCATGCCTCGACTGGGATCCGAACCCAGTACCTACCAGCCTGTAGACCGATGGCCTGCCACGACGCCACCGAGGCCGGTCTTAACGGCAATAGGAATTGATTAGGTCTATTAGAACCTAAACGAGTTTCCGCGGTTAAGAACCACGGGCTGTAGAGTACAAGACAACCGGAAACAGGTTTCGAACATAAAGTGAATGTTATGCACTTTATTCGAAAAGGATTTATTAATATATTGGCTCCAACTAAGCGACAACAGTCGAAGCCGTGCAAGTCAGTGTATGCGGCAGAGACGGACATTATTGGTTAAAGGGAGGGTTCACATTTTGAAACCAACTCCGGCCTTGTTGGTTTAGTGGTTAAGCCACCGGACATATGTTAAAGGCTGGTAGGTTCTAGGTTCGCATCCCGGTACCGACTCCCACTCAGAGCGAGTTTTAACGACTCGATGGGTAGGTGTGATATCACTACACCGATTTCTCTGTCATTAACCACTAACAAACTAATCATTAACTCACTGTCCTGGGAAAACTGGATGAATGAATGAATGAATGAATGAATGAATGAATGAATTAATGAATGAATGAATTAATTAATTAATTAATGTTTAACGACACCCCAGCACGAAAAATACATCGGCTATTGGGTGTCAAACTATGGTAATGCAAACAAATAAGGTGATGATCAACATCAGTATAAAAATTCAAGATTTAAATAAAAACTGTGTAAAGAACTGTGCAAAAATACAAATATCACAGATAGATACTGACTTTTACTGTATTGCTGTATTGGCCATTCTCAAAGAGAATGTTACATCCCTGCACCACGGTGAGGTTACAGCACGCGCAGGGGATCCTGGTCCTGGGAAGACAGCCCAGATAGCTGAGGTGTGTGTCCAGGACAGCGTGCTTGAACCTTAATTGGATATGAAGCACGATAACACATATAAATGAATGAATGATTGCTTAAAGGGAGGGTTCACATTTTTAAAACATGTTTATTATCCCTGAAACAAATATGGTAGTGTCATGGATGGAGCCCTGGTATCACTGCCTTACAATTATATTATAGTAAGTGATTCTACACAATATCAATGCCATAGATATATTATTACAGTATATTACAATAGTAATAATAAACAGGAATATTTGAAAGCATATAAATGCAATGATGTATGGGGTTAATGGTGAAAACCGGAAGTAAAGGAAAAGGGGTTAAAGAATGGAAGAAGAAGAAGGAAAATGAAAATAAGGAAATGTTTTAATTAACGACGTACTCAACACATTTTATTTACGATTATATGGCGTCAGACATATGATTAATGACCACACAGATATTGAGAGAGGAAACCCGCTGTCGCTACTTCATGGGCTACTCTTTTTGATTAGCAGCAAGGGATCTTTTATATGCACCATCCCACAGACAGGATAGTACATATCACGGCCTTTGTTACACCAGTTGTGGAGCACTGGCTGTAAAGAAATAGCCAAATGGGTCCACCGACGAGGATCGATCCTAGACCGACCGCGCATCAAGCGAACGCTTTACCACTGGGCTACATCTAGCGCCAGAATGGAAGAAAGGAAAACAACATGAAAGAAAGGAAAGAGATAATTTCAGAAAGAAAGGACGAAATATACAATAACTCTAATAGAGATAGAAGTTGATGCGTTTTGTGGTGTGGTAAATGCATCTAGAACAATATATTGACATGTCTTGTTTCTAGGGAGAGGGCGCGATTTAACTCAGTCGGTTGAGTGTTCGCTTGAGGTGTTGCGTCGCAGGATTGAACCACCAAAATGTAGCGGCTTTCCTCCAATACATGTCAGAATTACCAAATGTTTAACATCCAATAGCCGATGATTACTTAATCATTAATCTCTAGTGGTGTCGTTAAACGAAACAAACTTTCTTTCTTTGTAGGAATCTGCCCGATATTCATCATATTCATTGAATTGACTATTACTATACAATTCATATATTTTCAATTTGTATTTTATCTTTTGGAATATTTAAAAGAGAATATATTGACATTTGGCCTGGTTCCGCCGTTCAGTTTTTCTCTATACAACTAAGACTTCACAATTTATACCATCCCAGTAGCTTAGTAGAGTTTCCAAGGGTCGAGAGATCGATCGTTCTCAATGGCCTCTGGTTTTGACTCCGCCCAAGTCAGTGCGATACACTAATAACCGTGGTATGTTCAGTCATGTTTGTGGGAGAATGCATATAAAACAATCTCTTGATACGTTTTATGTGTGAACAGTAGCAGGTTGACTTCATTTATCTGTCCTTCTTTCTCTCACTCACATTCTCTTTCCCATTCTCTAAACTCTACCCCGTTCTCTCTTCCGCTATCTCTCGTTTCCTCTCTCTCTCTCTCTCTCTCTCTCTCTCTCTCTCTCTCTCTCTCTCTCTCTCTCTCTCTCTCTCTCTCTCTCTCTCTCTCTCTCTCTCTCCCCCAAGTGTCGTAATAACCACATTTTAGACACAAAATAACCATCATTTAAAATGTGTTGACCTGTATCTTTAAACATATTTTCTTTGCTTTCCTGTACCCACACAGACATGATGACGTTCAAGCCATTAGTGAATCGACGTAGCGCGGCATACTCTCAACAATGCATGGCACTAGAGCGACCTTGAACAATATAGCGCTTAATTTTCTCTTCCACGCGTTCATTTTCGTACTATAAATGAACCACTTATTGAAAGTCTGTCTCATTTGGGAGTTAAGTGAAATGTTTAAGCAGCAATGTCGGACAAATAACATTTGAAAAAGACGTAACAGGGCGTGCCTGGCCTGACATAACTACAGGATTATGTCCTGGCTGTCTTCTTCAGTCAGACAAAAGATGAACTTCAAATCTTAAGTCTCACAGAGACTGGATGCGGCGCGTGCGTGCGGTCCGACTGTTGCGA
This sequence comes from Gigantopelta aegis, assembly GCF_016097555.1. Taxonomy (NCBI): domain Eukaryota; kingdom Metazoa; phylum Mollusca; class Gastropoda; order Neomphalida; family Peltospiridae; genus Gigantopelta; species Gigantopelta aegis. The sequence continues at coordinate 74,912,899 of NC_054707.1, read as the reverse complement.
GTGATATTGTCACAGTGCGAAATCACGCGAGTACATTGTTTACCCAGCAGCATATTCGTTCAGTAAACATATGTGAATACGTTAAGAATACTCTGATGCGTCACCTTGTAAACTTTCTATGAAAACGTCGCGAATACGCAGAGGCGTAAATTCAAGTATCCGTTCTCTCTCAAATACGCAGGAATATTATTCGTTATTTCAAAGTATTCTTATCTTTGCTCACACATTAACGGTCGTCTGTGTTGATTTGGTCTTTGTACTCGTTTTTACGATAGTCTTTGGAGAACTGTTACTGTTACTTTATTTACGTGCCTATATCCAAGAGGTGCAGGCACGTTTTGAGAACTACATGATACCCGTGAGCACACACGTACACACACACACACACACACACACACACACACACACACACACACACACACACACACAAACGAGTAGCAGATGGGGGAGAGGTACAATGGGTCGGGTTCAATTGAGGTGTTTTAAGAATTCTACAAACATACAGTTGTAAACATGCTATTTCAGATATATTCTTGAGAACATCAATTGAAGGACAAGATCAGCAGTCATTAAACAAGACGATTGTTGCAAGAGAAAAATAAGCCGCCCGAAGAATACATGGCGAAGGGGCCTCCAGGCGTATATGTAAAAGACAGGCTATACCTGGAGAGAGCTGGAAACTAGAGCCTGACATGCTACGACCTGGAACTCACAAGGCAAGAGAAAAAGGGGCCGCCCGAATAACACACGGCGAAGGGACCTCCAGGCGGACACCAAAACGACAAGTTATTCCAGGAGATAGCTGGAAACAAGAGCCCAGGACAGAAGACTCTGGACAGCGCTTGTTGACGGCCTATACACCAGGACAGAACAATGGACATAAGTAATTGTTGCTGAACTGATCTCACTATGAACTCCATCCAGTCACCAGGTGGGTGTTATAGATGAGTATATATTTTACAAATGAGTGTGACGGTTATCAAGATCTTAGCGGCCTTCTTGATACATCTGTCAAAACGTCATATCATGATAAATATGCATGTATATTAAACATTATTATTTTACAATAGTATCTAATGGAACGTATCCAAGATTTGTATAAAAAGAGCATTACAAAGATTATAATTATATATAATTTTTTTACCTCTCTGAGGTTGGTTGATAACACATTAGATATAACAGATTGGTGGTGTCGTGGTTAAGCCATCGGGTATAAGGCTGGTGGGTACTGTGTTCGCAGTCCAGTACTGGCTCCCACCCAGAGCGAGTTTTAACGACTCAGTGGGTAGGTGTAACACCACTACACTGACTTCTCTCTCACTAACAGCTAACCCACTGTCCTAGACAGACAGCCCAGATAGCTGATATGTGTGTGTGTGTGCCCAGGACAGAGTGCTTGAACCTCAATTGAATATAAATACGATAATAAGTTGAAATGAATGAATGAAGGATTGTATGTTTTGTGCAAATTAGGCGAAACTGAGGATACATTTTATACAATATTGTAAATTTTGAGAATGACAGTTTTCTATACATGCACATGTATTAGAAACGTTATAGAATCCAGTCATCTATGTTTAAATTAATATATCTATTATCTATTAATAATGTAAACGAATTATATAAATTAGGGAACTATTTAGATGTTTAAAAGACAAAAATCTAGTTATAAAATTTTGACACTTGACGTTTTCAAATTGTTAGTGTTCTAAACAAATCTCCTTACGTTCTCCTTGTCTGTAAATTGTTATTATATACATGTATGTCAACCGATGAGCAGTAAACACTCGATGTTAATCAAGAATTGTAAATTTTCATTCAATCTGGATATAACGTGACATTTGATTGGCTAATCAAATCCATGAGCGACTGTTGAGGCCCATTTTGTAATAAACGACCCATTTTGTAATATGTACCCATTTTGTAATAAAAAACGACCCATTCTGTAATAAACGTAGGTACCCATTTTGTAATAAAATCGGACCCATTTTGTAATAATAAATAGGTGCCCATTTTGTAATAAAAAAAATGCCCATTCTGTAATAAAGGTTTAAAACGTCAGATTACAACATAGGTATAGGCCTTTGTTTAATATATACAAAGTGAAATAGTGTTAAACCTCTCTCTCTCTCTCTCTCTCTCTCTCTCTCTCTCTCTCTCTCTCTCTCTCTCTCTCTCTCTCTCTCTCTCTCTCTCTCTCTCTCTCTCTCTCTCTCTGTGTGTTGGTGTGTGTGTCTGTGTGTCCATCTTTGTATTTACCTGTGTGTGTCTCTGTGAATATATAGTTGTGATAACGGGTTTTTTTCATGAACTTTTTTATTATTCAAGGAGAACTTTCCTTTGTTAGAAACGATGACAGTTTGGCTAACAGTTTTGCAATACAGGTCTGTCTGTCTGTTTCTCTCCCTCCATCACTGTTTCTCTGTATGTCTCATTATATCTGTATATCTGTCTCTGTTTCTCTCTGCTTATCTGTCTGTTTTTCTCTCTGCTTGTCTGTCTGTCAGTCTGTCTGTCTGTCTGTCTGTCTGTCTGTCTCTCTCTCTCTCTCTCTCTCTCTCTCTCTCTCTCTCTCTCTCTCTCTCTCTCTCTCTCTCTCTCTCTCTCTCTCTCTCTCTCTCTCTCTCTCTCTCTCTCTCTCTCTCTCTCTCTCTCTCTCTATGTGTCTGTGTGTCCATCTTTGTATTTATCTGTGTGTGTCTCTGTGAATATATAGTTTTGAAAACAAGGGTTTTTTTTCCTTGAAAAGGTTCATTATTCAAGGAGAATTTCAGTTCTTTTCAAAACATACGTTTATTTTTAGTGAATTCATACATTTATAATAATATTTTGTGTTGACTTCAGGTGGAAGTACCTGTACATGCTTATAATTTATGTAAAAAATAAACCGGTTTTGATACACAATGTTCCTTATCGAAATATTATTAGCACATTTATGAATTAACTTAAATAGTTCCTATTGTCATGCATACGGGATAGTTCATGTTCAGATACTACGATTTAACATTTCCTGACACTTCTAGTGTCTCACATGGTATATTTTTAATCTATGGGATCGTTCAATTAGTTGTGCAGCAATTTATTCAAATTCTTATTCAAAATTCTGTAATATTATTACACTGTATATATTTAAAATGTTCATATTTATGGGATTATTAGCAAATGTACATAGAAGTTTAGAAAGAAATATATATATATATACCTAATATTGCCGGTAACCATAACAAAAGAAGAATAAGAATAAGAAAGGCAAGTGTGGGTATATATATGCATTCAAGACCGCATATGAGCACATAGTCAGACGGCAAACTAAAGTACAGTGTAAGCGGTAAATCGGTTAATGGACAGTACCTGTACACAATAATTGTAGAATTAACTTCCACAACCATCGGCTGAATGACCACATGTGTTTTATGTGTATTGTTCACTTTCTCGTGGTGGGTGGGGGATGGGGTAGGGCGGCTGGGGTGTGTGGGGAGGGAGTGTCAGTGGGAAATCACTTTTGACGGATACTAGTTTAAGTGTATTTCAGCTTAAAGCTGCAATGTCTGGTTTCAGTCGTATACAGTCAAGTTCTAAGTTCAAATACAAGCATAACTGCACTTTTAATTCACTCGCAAGTTGTCGTCATTAACGCATATCGTCAAATGCTTACTAGCCAGTTAGAACAATTCTCGCCATTTTGTAATACCGAGCGCATTCTTATAGGTTGGACTATACCAATTCAAATCCCATAGGCAGTTTTGTACAAATGCAATATGTCATATTTGAAAAAATAATTTTTTTAAAAATAATACTCCTGAAGATATTTATTGTCAGATGTGTGTGTGTGCTCAGCTATATATGTAGAGACAGCATGGCTATTCAGAGTACCTCAACTCCTTAAACTTATTCCATTGAAACACATGTACTTGACTGACCCCTAGATTATGAAGACCTCAATAGGCACATCAAAGAAATATCAGTATTAAAAAAATACAATGTCTGAGGAAGGAAAAACCAACATGACTGCATCTGTATGAAGTAATGACTTAATGTCCTGCACATCACTGTTGGAAGAAAATCCTGTATGCTGAGTGTGGGCATCTTCAAGTTACCATGTGCGGGAATTTCAAATCCATCAGCTATGCAGATTTTCAAATTGGACCATCAAAACCATTGGCAGCCACCAATATTCCTGACTATATTTTATGTATACCCTACTGTAGTTGGAGGTTTTAAAAATTTGTAATATCTGGAATTATCATGCAGCTTTCGCATATTTATTTTTGATTCATTACTAAAAAAACCTGTTTTTAAGTGACATAATTACCCGAACATCTATTTTATTGCATTATTTTCTAATCCAGATCAATACAATATGTATATTGGATGTATTCCTACAATCTGTAATCCAGCATATCATTTAGCTATTAACATTGGATAATACAGCATTAACAATAAAATAAATCATCAATTACACCAAGGTAGATAATCAAATCTGGAAAAATTGGTTCCAAATCTAGTATACACTTAAAATACACTCATGGGAGCAAACTAAGTGATTATTTTAAAAAAAGATTTGATCTGGAGACCTAAAGATATGTTTAACAAGCTTATTGTTATGTATAAATGAGAACAGAAGGCACAATAGTGACAAAAAATTTAATTATGGCTTTGGTAAAAAAATTCTTCAAAGTAAAAAAATGTTTCCCCTAAAACTACAAATTTGTCTAAAATATGACTTAGCACCCTATAAATATGCCAAAAGGACAATAAAAATCAAGGTCTTTAAAAAGTTAAGCTATCAGAAGTACACACATGAAACATTAACTATGTTTATAGAAGTTAAAGACATTATCCTAATATTGGCACATGTTATTTTTAATATAAAAATAAATTGCTATTAAAATCTAAGTTCAGACTGCCTAGATATATTAACATATTTAAGAGCAGTTGTATATGTCAAGTCAAACACCATGTAAATAAGAACATTCAAATCTGTATAGTATGAATTATAGGCCAAAACCAACTTTTCCTCAGTGCTAATTTTTGTTCAAACTCCATTCAGAGCTATGTACAGTAATTATTGTCAGGTCAAGGTCATTGTGAACTTGCATGGCCGAGTGACGGCTAATTAATCAAATAGTGTAGTTTAATTTAATTAAATCACAAAAAATCATAATCTTTTTATTATGCACTGAATATGTGCTATAGGTTGGACTATACCAATTCAAATCCCATAGGCGACCATGTTAACGTTTGTGTGTTTAAAAACACTATATGCAATATATCAACCAAACTGTGACCCATAAATATCAGTACTACAACCCCTACCTCAAAGTATTAACTGCAGAAAATGGTACCTTTCATGGCTCATTTTCGGTATAACCAGATGTTTCTGCAACACCCCTAGTTTCGCACAAAATTTTAGTACTTTTTTTTTTACAGGTACCCCATACATGTTCCAAGCACAAGGCTACTTGACACGGTGGTACTACATCAAATAAAATTGCATACATTTTTAGCCCAGATGAAACTAATTTTTTTTACAACCAACACACTCACATTTATAACCAATCACAGGACTTGTGGTGTTAACTTCTCTATCAAAAGTTCGGTACACCTCGAACTTCGACCCAGCCGGAAATTAATTGGTATAGTGCAACCAGCAGCCACTTCCTAGCAGCTAATTACGCTAGCAGCCAATTTCAGCAGACACGCATGGCGACGTTCTAAACACCGGACCATTACGCCTTTTATAATGTGTGTTGTGGTGTGGGCTATACGATACTAGTTGGACATCCTATATTACCGTAGTACAGACGGATTTTTAAAGTGATACTTGAGATATAAAAGTGCTTAATAAAACGGTTAAGTTGTATTTATACGGATATTAGTAACAATAAGACTGTGAAAATGAGTCTTGGTTGTTATTTTGTTTCTGTGTTGTTATTATATAAAGATACTCTTTAAAACTCTAAAATTCTTAAGTTGTAGTGAATAATTAAAAATTAGCATAACAGTGTGTATAAAAGTGTGTGAAATACAGGTAACAATCGAAAGGCGTATGAGTCCGGTGTTTAGATCGTCGCCATGAGGGTCTGCTGAAATTGGCTGCTAGCGTAATTGGCTGCTAGGAATTGGCTGCTAGAATCCGCTCGGTTTTTGTAATACAACAATAGCCGAACCGTACTATGTTTAGCCCAGAGAGAGCCCGGCAAAAGTGTCCCATTTTCAAAATAGTGGGTTTATTTTTAACTTGGAAAAGCCAGTGTAGTGAAACCAATTCGGAGTGCGGCGTCTTATATGCACCAAACGTAATGGGATTTTCTGTTCTAAATGCTTAAATAATAAAAATATTCCAGACATAGCCGCTTTAAGTAGTTGTCGATTAAACCCACTGTTTTTAATCAGCTGCTACGGCTTTTACAACACATTCATGTAGGTTACTTTCTCTTACACATATCTACACTTAGATTATAATGTAACAGTCGTGGCGTAATGGGGGGGGGGGGGGGGGGGAGGAACTGGTTGGAACGGCAAAAAGCCCAATTGATGTGTTCACCGAGGAGGTTCTATCCTGTTACCCAAGTCCCCCAGGCGAACGTTCAACCAATTAAGCTAGATCCCACCCCGATCATGATAGATAATACCACACGATGGGTTACGAAAAACAGCAAGGATATTTTATATGCACTTTTCCATAGTCAGGATAATACATACCAGGGTTTTTTAGTATACCAGTTTTAGGGTACTGGTTGGAACAGACAAAAACCCCAATTTGTGTGTCCACAGAAGTTCGATCCTGCGACACAAGTACCTCAAGCGAGCGGTCTGGAGTAATGGATGAACGGAAAAACTGAATAGGTTCACTTACAGAATCAACCTTAAGACATATTCGTACCCCTGACGAACTCCCAACCACTGAAAAAAAATCTAAACACAAAGTTTAAAATTATTTCAATTTGTATATATTTAACATCTATGTCGTATTCTGACGTTTTAAGCCTTTATTACAGAATGGGCATTTTTTTAATTACAAAATGGGTACCTATTTTTTATTACAAAATGGGTCCGATTTTATTACAAAATGGGTACCTACGTTTATTACAGAATGGGTCGTTATTTATTACAAAATGGGTATTTATTACAAAATGGGTCGTTTTTTATTACAAAATGGGTACATATTACAAAATTGGTCGTTTATTACAAAATGGGCCTCAACAAGCGACACTAAAACCAGCATTAACGTGTCGAAGAATTTGGGGATTGCCCAAGAGTCTATTTACATATTTACTTCTCGCTATTTAGTTGGCCGCATTTACTTCTAATATATAACCTTTTATTTTTTCTGAAGCAAAATGCGTGTTGGTCTGAATCTTATAACCTAAGTAGTTTTTATAAGGGGTTGTTTAACGTCTTGTGACACTAACAGGAATGCCGAAATACTAACGGAAACTATGACAAATGGTAAATCTTCACAATGTACACGTTATTGTCACTTATTACTTATTTCCAAGTACTTTGACCTTTCGTTTTATAATATAGATATTTTATTCTTATTAAAAGGAATATAAATTGTGTGTCTCTGTATGACCTATACATTTATATTGTTATTATTAATTGTTGTTGTTATTGATGTGACATAAGTCTTATCTTTGTGGATACCAGAGTGTGTAAAATGAATTGATTTGAAATGGCGCCATGAATGTTCAGAATAAATGAAATCGGTATTATCCAGAAGATTTTTAATAGCGGGGACCCAAAACCAGTTGTTGCTTTTAAACAGGTGGATGGAATAAGCTTTCACTTTTTGTGTATTCTGTACTATATATTGTTTGACAGAAACAGACTGGACTCTCCGCCTGAATCCGCGCCTAAATTGTTTATTGACTTATGTTTCCAGGTTATTTCTTAAATATAGGTAATACTACAATATACTCCGCTAGGAAGGTGGAAAAGAACATTAGTTTGAAATACACTATAGAGTGATGCTTTTGTTATGCAAATAGACGTAGTTATTTATTGGAGAACGAAAGTGTATTTAAAACGTACATACATTTTTGTAAAATGAAAATAAGTCAACTTCGTGTATTTTAGATGATGATGTAAAACCTGTCGGGGTTTGGGTTTGTTTTCATGCAGATGTAAAGAACACAAGGATTGAATAGGAATTAACGTAGCAGTTGCAAACAATTTAGGGTCTAAACAATTGAACAGGACTATAGTTATTAATTGGTATGATAAACCGATCACGAGTTCGACAGTCTTTGTGCTTTAGATCACAACGAATGACTGTTTTTAGTTTCGATTCATTAGGCGGTTGCTGTACTTAACGTATTTTGTTTCAAATAAACACTTCTTTGGCAGAAATACAGTACAAAATATTCCCCGGCTTGGTTGGGTATGCAAATAATCAGTTTGATACAGTGTTGGACATTGTTCTATATATGATCAAAAGATAAATTTGACTTAAATCAATAATGAGACTTAAGTTGTGTTATAATATTTAAAATAAATAACATGTTTGTTTTCCCCCAAAACATTTGTTTAGTATTTCTAAATATGTTGCCTTCATGACATTTAATTAATTTTTTGTTTATCACCGGAGAAATAAAAACACATTTATTATTTACATATATTAATTTTATTTCAACTTATTTTCGTGCTTATATCCAGTTACGGTTCAAGCACGCTGTCCTGTGTATATACCTCAGCTATCGGAGCTGTATGCCCAGGACAGAGGGCTAGTGAGAGGTAAGTCTGTGTAGAGGTCTTACACCTAACCATTGAATCGTTAACTCGCTCTGGGTGGGAGCCGATACCGGGCTGCGAACCCAATACCTACCAGCCTTATATCCGATTACTTAATCACGACACCACCAAGGCCGGTTTAACATACTTTTCTTTTATATAAATGGTTAACTCTCGAATTTAGAGAATTTACACCTATCGTCTTCTTCTACACTTTCTATTTATAACGTGGTTTCTCTTTTTTGAGAGAGGAAACATAAAAATCCTGTTTTGATTTTGTTTTCGCCAGATGTTACTTGTTTGAAATATGTCAAATTCTAGCTTAGTGCAGTCGATTTAATAGAAATAGCCATATATATAAATATAATCACAAACTAAGATACTAATTATGTAGTTAAATTCCAAATTAGTTTAACAGCAGAAATAAAGTTTTATTGACTGGAGTGTGGATATTTATCTAATAACTATATATAGTTAATTGAAGTATTAACAACTACTGAACGAGACGTATTATTAGTAAACACCGACAGAAAGCTGCCTCTTATGATAGGGTCCAACGTGCAGCGCCAGCTGTATAACCGGCATTTCTTTATAAACATAATTCCAATGGTTTCTTTACTTGTATTTGTCGCAACTTCTTTCCTTTGGCAAATAGATACTAATAAAAGAACTTATTTAGTCATTATATCATATTTAATTATGCTTACTAAATATACTGTACGGAATTACGAATTTCACATACCCAAAACAAAAAATAATCTTATGTCATAATCATTAGGTGATGTGTAGATATTATACTGTTTTAGCCAATCAGAAAACAATGAAATTACGTTATAAATATAACAGATGACAAGAGAGAACATGTGTTAATTAACGGTGACAGGAAACTACCGGCTTCAGTGGCGCTGTGGTTAAGCCATCGGACTACCGGCTGGTAGGTAAAGGGTTCGCAGCCCGGTACCAGCTCCAACCTAGAGCGAGTTCTTAAGGGCTCAATGGGTAGGCGTAAGGTCACTACACCCTCGTCTCTCTCACTAATCACTAACCAACTAACAACTAACCCACTGTCCTGGACAGACAGCCTAGATAGCTGAGGTGTGTGCACAGGGCAGCGTGCTTGAACCTTAATTGGATATAAGCACGGAAATATAAGTTGAAATGAAATGACAGGAAACCAACAAAACTAGTAAATATCGGATGGACTAACATAGAAAAAAGAATCAGGATCTTGTTAAATATGCATAATCCTGTGAAAACATTTGCACGGTACTTCTTTTGAAACTTACTTTCTTGATTAGCTTGTGCCCACAACGAGCGAGTTTGAACTTTAATTGGATGTACGAACGTTAAACCATATCTACCTTCTTGATTAGAATATTTGTTTTTGTACATCAAGCGTTTTGGTTGTCTTGCTGTTTATGGAAGCTCGATACATTGTCTTGGTGTGACCGTTTGACGCGCGCTTCATTTCTATCAACATAGGTATTTACTTGTTTCCAAGTAAAATTTTAACATTTTGAATGGCTGAAAGCCAGACAAATTTGCAAGCGTAAAATTTCAAATCATTTGATGTGAAAAATTACTATTTCAAGCAAACACAAAAATAAAAAACAATCAAGCTTTAAACAAAAAACATTCATTGTTAATATTAACTGCAGATTGATTAGTTGAACAAGTTCCAATAAAATTAGAAGTAGTCGCATTTAAATCACCTCGCGGTTATACGAAATGTATTTAAACGTAACATTCGATATAAAATGGCCGTATGGAGGATGTGTAATGATACGGGTGAGCTATTTGGGTGTGTGGTGGAATTCTCCCCCGTTTTATATGTATATGGCCTCGAGTCTGAAGCGAAGAACAAAGTTTTAGATAATGTTTTGGACGTTCTAAAGGTTACTGTTAATGATTTTATATGATATGAAAACGAATGTAATTATACGCTTCGTTCTCTCCTCAATTGTATAATTATTGTGACCAATATTTCTGAAGACGGCGTTAATCACATAATTGAATAATTAATAAGTAACTTTTAACTCTTTCAAATTAACCCATGGAATGGCGATAGCGGGTGGGGTTATTCATTATATATGATGCCACATAACCGTAGGTAAAATGTGTTGAATGCGTCTCATTAAATAATACAATGTGACGGAACATGCTCTTAACTGATATTAATTGTTTTAGAGGGCCGTGTGCACTTAGACTAGGTGGGCACTTTGTTACGTAATACCTCCGCGCGACCGTTCCCTCTAATACACACCAGGTGCGGAGGCCATGTGGCCAGTAGTTACGTAATACCTCCGCGAGTTCTGTGCGGAATGGCGACATCTAGTCTGACCATCTAAGAAAAAATGTCGTCTTGGTCGCTGTGGAAAATTCACATGATACGTGAAGTACCGCGACGTGCCCCCAGGCGATATTCGGTTTTTGTAATAAATAGCTAGGATTTAGATTTATCGAGGAGAAACATATCGGAAGGCTTCCAGGGAACGTTAGTCTATATTGACGTTGACTATATTGTTAACGGAACAGAATATAAATGGGTCATTACTATTAAAAACATTTAGGAAAACTTGGGAATGGGTAATGTCTGGGTAGCTCATACTTTCAGATCAGTTAATTGTCTCTCGCAACAAATTAAACAAAGACAAACTGATCAATATTCACAAACATGGAGAAGTAACATATCATTATCTTCGAGAGGCAAAACCTACCAATTATATATATAAGGAACAACTAATTTTAGAAAAATACATTAATATACTTCCAGAAAAACTGTGGAAACCACTCTTAAAATTCAGAACATCAAACCATTATTTACCGGTAGAAACAGGACGCTGGAATAATATTTCATTAGAAGATAGAATTTGTACCCTGTGCAATGAAAGTGAAATTGGTGATGAGTTTTACTATCTTTTCATTTGCCACTTTTTTAGTAATTCTAGGACTCAATTTTTACATCCCTATTACTATACTCGACCAAGTACTTATAAATTCAAAGAACTAATGCAAAACAAACGAATCAGTACACTAAAGAATTTAGCAAAGTTTATAAAAGTAAATATGACTGCATTTAAACATCCTTGATATTTCACATCCCCAACCCCAAGAAGTACATTTTACATATATATTGAACATTAATTTACAAATAACAATTTTAACAACATTTTGTGTAGTTCTACCGGCTAAACAGTTTATATATTTGTATTTTTATGAATATTCACAGCTTTATGTTGTATGCAAATGTTCATAGGAATTAATTCACAATCATTGTAATTTAACTTTTGTATTTCTCTTTCATCTTGTCACGTGTTTATAGAAATATTATGTATATATTCCTCCTACGCCGTTGTGCAACGGCCAGAGAGTAAATAAAGTCTTGTCTTGTCTAGTCCGTTTGGACTGGTACATATATATTTCTGCTCTGTTGTATAACCTTGATGTGATTGATGTGACTTTAAATATTTTAATACTGTATTATACCAATATTCTTTAGACGGTGTTTCCGGTAATCTGACGAAGTAAACTGTAGGATTCATTGTTCTAAAAATTATTAAAGCTTAACCAGTCATCCTAGAGGACCTAGGTAAACTGTAGGTTATTGTCTTTATTGTGATATGTACCAGTATTATTCTGTATTACAAGGTTACTGAATGAGTAGTTAAGGGTTAATTAAAAATTAACCAGTTAGGAATAGAGTTGTAATTCCTTTATTAATTAAGTTCCCCTGGAAGCGTTTCTCAATTATCACACGTGTGGGTGTTGTGTCACGGTTAAGTGATTAGAATATTGTGTAAACTAGACACCTAGAGATTAACTAATTAAGTGATCAGTTCTGGGTTGTTATTATTTGTTGTTGTTAATTAACTACTGCGGCAGTACATTTGTCAGCGTAGTATTAATACAGATTCCAAAGTGTATTGTGTTTTGTTGTGTTTTCTAGTGAACTAAACGTGCTATATTACATATACTTATATAAGATCTTATCTCTGATCATACCTAGAGCCGAGCCACTCGGGTATACACTGCCCGATACAGAGAGATCTAATAGATATACAGTTAGGAGAGATATTTGGATAATCGTGTTTTATTCAGTTACGGGTATTATAGGATCCCCGTGACAATATATATATATATATATATATATATATATATATATATATATATATATATATATATATATCCCAGTGCAAAACGCGGGCACTGGAATAAATGAAGGTATCTATCACCTAAGTTGCTGTTGAAAAAGGGGCATATTATATTTTGCTTCTCTTGTAAACAATAAATAGTTTGCATAAATTATAGGCAATGATCGTTATCAACTCAAAGAACGTTCTTCGATAATACAATAAGTTGTAAGCTCGATTCTTCTTCGTGGGTTTTCTCATTTCCGCCGGTGATTCGTTACAGGTATAAACAATTATACTGTGGTATATGTGCTAAACTGTCCGTGGTGAACTGCATATAAAAAACCCTGTATTGCTGTGCATTTCACGTCTATCTACACGTATATTCTTAAAATTACTGATATACGAATAATATCTTTTATTCTGCCCCAACCAGCACTGGGGGGCAGTTTCTCCACCCCCTTGTCTCGTATGCTCGTGTTCACTGGAGTATGGTAGCAAGAGGTGGAGGGTTGTCAGTTAAAAAAAAGAACATATTCTTGCTGTACAATTTTACAGATCATGTCATGTCTTGTGTGTAACATTTTCAGCTTGGTTCACAGCTAGACAATTATTAGCCAAGTGTTAAAAACTGTATTATAATATCTACAAATAATATTGGTATAATACTTTAGATATAATCACTAAAAGTTTGTTTACTTGAAGTTATTTTGTCAAACAACCTTTGTAACCAGATGTAATTCTCAAGTTTCCAGTGTTATACATGACAATTATGTTTGTTTACAAATGAACTTGAATATCAGAAGGTAATTACTAGTTACAAGAAAATACACGAAGTCTTACTGAAGTACAAAGTCCTAAAATCGTATGTGGAGCTGTTAGCTGGAGTGTTACATTCCTGGCATGAATTATCGGTACTTATCGGTAGTAAGCAAATGGGTTCTTGTTAGCTTGCAATTTGTAAGCTCAGAAGTGATAAAAATTCTGTTTTCTTTGTTAACATATTTAAGCCTCACTTGTTCATTAAGATTTTTATTTCTCATTTTTTAGGAAAGCTACAAGTTTGTTAATAAATTGAACAAACATTTAAGTAACACAAGTTCCCTTGATAAATGATACTGTAACATTCATGGTCCATGGTCCATCGTATAACATGCCTGGCAGAGAACATGAATTATATTTTTGTTACATTTTTATGTGATTGGAAGATCTGAGGTGTAATTAAATATAACTGCACTGATGATTCATTGCATTTAATGCGAGGAGTGGATTTGCCATTTATATGTATGCAAATTTTATACAAACAACCTAATTATCATTGGCGTACGGGCTCCCGATTTTGTAGGATGGCAGGCTGATTTTTGCACGAACTAAACTAAAATGCCCGAATCTTGAAAAAAACCTATTATTCATATTAGCATTAAGCCAAAAGGCTATATAGGGTTGCAAATTAATAATTACGCATTTTTACACGGATTACATCTAATATTATGGGTAGAATGATGACAACGCATGGTAAAAAGGTTTCAAGCAAGCTCATTTTGCCCGAATTTTTCTCCAGTCCTGGGGGGGGGGGGGGATTGCCCCCTCCCCGCCCTCGTCTCATACGCTTATGCTAATCATAGTCGTATTATTACGTGTAGATTGACACTACAAGTTTTCCATTGGTTCTATTTATATACTATTGTCTAATCACAGCCTTGTTGTTGATAGCAATCTACTAAATATTAATATTGCAAACACCTAAGTTCATTAAAGCTGTTGGTATATCTGATTTGCTTTTGTTTTTAAAAAATGATTAGAAGATCACAATGCAACTTTGACAATAGCACCTGCAGTACACAACGATTCTATAGTAAATCCACTCTTTTAAATATAATACCTAGAGAATAAAATAAAATAAGTTTGCTTTTGACGTTATTAAATATAATAGGTATAGCCTCTTTCTCCTTCTTTACCCCACTATTGATTCCCCTTGTTAGCATTTCTGTTAAACCTGCCAAGAAAAGCGATCGCCATTTTCGTTCCATTATCCCGTCGGAAGTTACGCATCGTCAAGAAATGCAAATACTAACTCGCTTGTTCCATATCAATTAACGTATTATTTTCCTATCAGCGAGGATCAGGCGCAAATCGACGTAACGTAATGCATGTTTCCTAGAGATACATAACATCTAAGCAAGCGAAAGATCGACGTTAAGCTCTACCAAACAAACACAAAGACTCGAAATGTTTTCTTCTTTCACTGTGAAGATTTAATTACAGTTTTAAATGATTGTCCTTGCGATACAACTCGCAACTCGTGATAACAGATACATTTTCATTAGCGAAATGTATTAACGTGCAGCCTTTGTGTTTCAAATCTCTTCTTTTAAAAAAATGATTGTGTGTATTTTTTTATTATTTTATATATATATATATATGTTTTTGAAAATCATCCACACGTGTTGTTTGATGAATCAATAGTGGTAACTCTTTCCTGTCGCGGAATGAGTTATGAGTAAAGTTTCGTGTTCCATCTTATTAGACTGAACACAATAAAAAGAACTCTACACGCATAAACATTACGGTCGGCCCAATCTGTCAATATTACGACGCAAACGATGTATTTCCGGTTCCGTTCCGGAACTCTTCAATTTGAAAGCCTTGTGAGGTTCATCGACGTATCAGTTCTCACGTATTGTTACCAGGTCGGGTGAAGATGGCGGCATGATGCTAACAGGAACGTCGCGTAGCCGTAATCATTATAATGCAACAAACACCGTATCATCAAAATCGAAAACAATGAAAAGGTTTATTAAAAAATAAAGCAGTATTGATTTAAAATGAAAGCAATGACCTTTTAATGTGCGAAGAAAGATATGAAGAAAAAGTTTGTTTTGTTTGATGACACCACTAGAGGACATTGATTAATTAATCATCGGCTATTGGATGTGAAACATTTGGTAATTCTGACATAATTATAGTCTTAGAGAGGAAACCCGCTACATGTTTTCATTAGTAGAAAGGGATATTTTATATGCACCATACCACAGACATGGTAGCACATACCACGGTCTTTGATATACCAGTCGTGGTGCAAAAAAAGATATGTAGCGTGGTAGTAGGACGGTTGCTCATGGATCTCATGGTCCTCATTTCAAAATGCTTCCCCCCCCCCCCCCCCACACACACACAATTTCTTAAGTCAAGATTTTCTATAATCTAGTGTATAAAATACCAATGACTTAGATGAAGATTTTCTATAATCTAGTGTATAAAATACCAATGACTTAGATGAAGATTTTCTATAATCTAGTGTATAAAATACCAATGACTTAGATGAAGATTTTCTATAATCTAGTGTATAAAATACCAATGACTTAGATGAAGATTTTCGGCTCATTTAAAGAGTTTGTTTTATACAATTAGGATTTAAAAAAATAAAAAGAGGAAATGATGCTACCAGCCTGAAATAGTTTTAAGTAACTTGTCTTGCAATATTAAATAAAGTAATATAATAAATAAAGTAATATAAAATGAACCTCATATCCGATGTCACATGATGAATGTATGTGTTATGCGCTCCAATATGCCTGGGGAATCTTCCACACGCTGACCAAACCATATGTCGTCGGAAATCGTTAAAAATTCAATTTAAACGGGGCGGGACGTAGCCTATTGGTAAAGCGCTCGCTTGATGCGCGGTCGGTTTAGGATCGATCCTCGTCTGTGGGCCCATTGGGCTTTTTTTCGTTCCGGTCAATGCACAACGACTGCTATATCAAAGGTCATGGTATGTGCTATCCTGTCTGTGGGATGGTGCATATAAAAAGATCCCTTGCTACTAATGGAAAACTGTAACGGGTTTCCTCTCTGAGACTATATGTCAAAATGACCAAATGTTTGATATGCAATAGCCGATGATTAATAAATCAATGTGCACTAGTGGTGTCGTTAAACAAATTTTTTTAATTATTTTTTTAAATTCAGTTTACATTTTGACTTCCGCTGAATGGGGAACATTGTTCAACCTCAGAGCTATCACCGTGTGTGACGTGTCTAATGTTGTGTTAACACATTTTGTTATTTTTCTCCATTCGATTCCACCATTGCTCTACGACTGTTATACCCAAGGCCGTACACTCGTAGCAACATTTCCTCTTTTTTCTACCATAATTAAGAATAAAATTATTTAAAACAGCCGAAAGCAAATGTTATGTCCTATCTGTGTGGTGCTGTACATAAAAGAGTCCTTACTACCAATCAGAAAATAATAACCCCAGGGCCGTACCTAGCTACCTAGTGTGTGTGTGGGTGAGGGGGTGGGGGGGTGGAGAGACAGTGAAAATAGAGAACCAGGGAAATCACGTATTATTTTCATCTTAAGTTATAGTTTGTTTTGTTTAGCTAAAGGATAAAAACAACAACATCATCATCATTTTATAAACCATAGACTATTGGGGGTGTCAAACACTTGATAATGCTGGCATTGGCTTGATGGTAAGTGCCGTGAGTTATATCGCAGTTACAAGGAGGCTCTATGTTTGTTTAACAAGCATTCTTCATTCGAGAACAGGTATAATTTAGCTGTAAAAAAGAAAACATATAAACAGCATATAGGTAAAGCAAAACGAATGTATTTATATCAGGAAGGTAACCTGTTGCATTATTTGAAAAAACATAACCCAAAGCAATTCTTCAAGCGTTTTAAGAACAAACGTAAGCAAGTTAATACGTCATTAACAATGAACGATTTTTTATACATTTTAAAAATTTAACAAACACCGATCATGTTGAACAGGTTAATATTACCCAAATGATAGATGAATTTGACGATACCTCAGTTAATACCCATAATGAAAGTGTTTTTGAAGAATTGGATAAAATAATAACACCTGCTGAGATTGAACATGTTATTTCAAATCTTAAACGAGACAAAACCCCTGGCCATGATCTTCTGTTAACTGAATATTTCTTAGAATTTAAAGACATTTTATTACCCGTTTTTTAAGCAAGCTATTCAATAGCATTATTGATTGTGGTTATTTCCCCAATTCTTGGTCAAACGGGATCATCCTACCCTTATACAAAAAGAACGACCCTAACGATGTAGGCAACTATAGAGGTATAACTTTATTAAGTGTTATATCCAAAATATTTACTTCTCTTATTAACAATAGACTTCTACAATGGAGCAGTAATCACAATATTATATCTGATGCCCAGTTCGGATTTAAGCCTGGCTATGGAACTTGTGATGCAATTTTTTCCATACATAGTCTGCTATCATCCACTTTAGCGCATAAAAAACGTTTATATTGTTGTTTCATTGATTACAAAAAGGCCTTTGATAGTATTAATAGAAATAGTCTTGGTATAAACTAATCGGATACGGTGTCACAGGAAAACTATTAACTATAATTAGATCAATGTATAATGATGTTAAATCATGTGTTAAACACACGGGTCCTTCTCTGATTCTTTTTCAACTAGTGTGGGTTTAATGCAGGGAGACGCACTATCGCCTATGCTCTTTTCTCTTTTTGTCAACGATATTGAACTTGACCTGTTAACCACTGCAATAACTCTTACGAATTGAAATATTTGAAACTTATTATTGCTAATGTATGCTGATGACACAGTTATTTTTTTCAGAAAGTATAGAAGGCTTGCAAGAAATGTTAAATTGTCTAAATATATATTGTTATAAGTGGAATTTTATGTATTAATACCGATAAGACCAAGGTTCTTATATTTCGTAACGGAGGTATTATACGAGATAATGAAAAGTGGTATCTAGGGGATAACGAATTGGAAATAGTAAATGAATTCAATTTATCTGGGATTGGTATTAAAATTCAATGGAAAGTTTGTTGAGACACAAAAATGCATTGCTAATCAAGGTCGCAAAGCTTTATTTGGTTTGCTGAGAAAATTTAATGATTGTAACCTAATGTAGAAACTAAGTTATATTTTGTTTGATACTTATGTTAGCAGCATATTAAGCTATTGCTGCGAGATTTGGGGATACCATAGCGCTACAGATATTGAAAAGGTACACATCGATTTCTGCAAAAGAATACTTGGTGTAAGTAAAAAATGTACTAATATGATGGTATTCGCAGAACTTGGTCGCCTTTCCTTTAACCACTTCTCGAAAAATTCAGAATTATTAAATATTGGCTGAAAATATTAAATACTAACAACTGTATTTTAAAGAGCTGCTACGAATTATTATTAGATGATATCAATCTCCCTAGATTTAATTGGGCAAATCTCTGTGAAAAATATTCTACTAGAAGTAGGCCTTCCTCACATATGGGATAGCCAACAGGTCGAAAATAAAACTTCTGTTCTTATTCACAGTTAAACAACGTTTAGAGGATCACTTCATCCAGGATTGTAACAGAATAATTGATTCGTCATCTAAAGGATTCTTATATCAACATCTAAATCCTACTCATAATGTCAAGAACTATCTAAAAAAAACGCCTTGAATTTGTATACAGCAAACTGATTACCAAAAATACGATTATCTGACCATTGCCTTTGTATTGAAGTCGGGGACGCCAAAATACCCCAATAGAGAAAACAGATTATGTACACTATGTGATAATGAAACAATCGAAGACGAATTCCATTTTATTCTGAGTTGCCCTTTTTACCATGATCTAAGAATAAATTACATAAAGAAATACTTCTACGTCAGACCTTCCGTGTTTAAGTTAATCAAACTATTGAACTCGGAAAATATAAAAACTTTAAACAATCTTGGAAAATATTTATACAAGGCTTTTCTAAGAAGGGAAATGTTAATTAAAAATTAATATATTATGTTTACCCTCCTATTGACATTTTATATACTCTATTCATGTAATTTTGATTGTTAAATATCACACTATGTATATATGCACAACTGTTACTATGATAATAATATTGATGTTTATGTCGCGCCTATAGCCAGGATGGCTTTGGATAATAAAGATTTGTTTGCTTATAGACGTCAGAGAATATCCACTGTATGTTTTAATTAATAACAAGAGATCATTTATACGCACTCTCCCTTTCCCCGCAGGCAGGATAGCACATACCTCGACTGTGATAGTAGTGCGGGCTCTGGTTTGGGGCAATAAAACCCCAACCAGAGAGTGGGTCTATTGAGGAGAAACGGTGGGGGGGGGGGGGCAGGGTTCGGATCCTTCGACTCAAGCAGCTCAGGTTACATCCAGCCCGATCTGCATCTAGAGAACTTTTAAATTAATATGGACTTTTTTTCGTATTATTTTTCTGAGCATATAAAACACGTTCCTGGAACCTACAAGTTATACCTGGCACGAGCTGATTGTGTTTCTGATGCGCGGTTTCGGTCCTAGGGACCGATCCCCCATCCGGTGGGTCCATTGAGGCCAGAACGTGGGTTGTAAAGCGTTCGCCTTAATGCACGGTCAGTTTAGGGACCGAATCCTCGTCGGTTCAGTCCATTGAGCTATTTTATTATCGTTCAAGCCAGTAGCACCACGACTGGTATATCAAATACCGTAGTATGTGCTATCCTATCTTGGGATGGTGCATTATAATAGATATCTAAAGTGTACGGGGTTTCCTCTCTAAGACTATGTCAAAAATGTCACAAAAAAATCTATTTGTAGCAATATGGATCTTTTATATGCACTTTCCCAAGACAGGACAACACATATCTAGACCCTTCCTATACCCAATCGTGACCATAGGTTGGGAACGGAAAAACAACGATTGGTCCGCGGAGGTGGGTTTGATTCTACCACTAAACTGAATATGCCCAGCGTAATCATGTAATATACGCACTGAAAATCACATTGTGTCTTCAAAAAGTTAAAAATAACAACAATTAAACGTCAATGTGTCTTCACCCGTTCCAAGGTTATTTGGTGGAAAGTTATAAAAGTTGTTGTTAAGACACCACGGGAGCATACTGAATTGATGAATTATCAGATATTGGATGTCAAAAATTTGGTAATTTGATTCGGTAGTCTTCAATCAAGCAGATTAGACCTGGGCAAACCAAATTCCGATAAGATGAACAAATAACGTTACGACATCATTGGGGCAATCACCATTCGATCAGTCATGGGGGAATCAACACGATCAATATGAAGAAATTAACTCTACGTCGCCTGAGCAGATCAAAAACTAATTAGCTTGGGTAACCATGGACTAAAGCAATGAAGCAGGTTCAACCTAGACCAAGTACTGAAGGAGTTAACGCTAATCGCACGAGGCAGACAAAACTAGAGTGGCACTGAGGAACCAAGCTGCGATTAAAGCACAAAGGGGTCAAGCTACACCAGCTCGGGGCAAATCAAAGTAGACTAGACAATAAGTAGACCTTTACAGTGGGGCAGTCAATGCTGGGTCTATCTACCAAATCAAAATCCATAA
>NC_054707.1:74780292-74891433 GCF_016097555.1 Gigantopelta aegis | reverse complement strand
AAATTTTATACAAACAACCTAATTATCATTGGCGTACGGGCTCCCGATTTTGTAGGATGGCAGGCTGATTTTTGCACGAACTAAACTAAACTGCCCGCCCGAATCTTGAAAAAAACCTATTATTCATATTAGCATTAAGCCAAAAGGCTATATAGGGTTGCAAATTAATAATTACGCATTTTTACACGGATTACATCTAATATTATGGGTAGAATGATGACAACGCATGGTAAAAAGGTTTCAAGCAAGCTCATTTTGCCCGAATTTTTCTCCAGTCCTGGGGGGGGGGGGGGGATTGCCCCCTCCCCGCCCTCGTCCTCATACGCTTATGCTAATCATAGTCGTATTTATTACGTGTAGATTGACACTACAAGTTTTCCATTGGTTCTATTTATATACTATTGTCTAATCACAGCCTTGTTGTTGATAGCAATCTACTAAATATTAATATTGCAAACACCTAAGTTCATTAAAGCTGTTGGTATATCTGATTTGCTTTTGTTTTTGAAAAATGATTAGAAGATCACAATGCAACTTTGACAATAGCACCTGCAGTACACAACGATTCTATAGTAAATCCACTCTTTTAAATATAATACCTAGAGAATAAAATAAAATAAGTTTGCTTTTGACGTTATTAAATATAATAGGTATAGCCTCTTTCTCCTTCTTTACCCCACTATTGATTCCCCTTGTTTAGCATTTCTGTTAAAACTGCCAAGAAAAGCGATCGCCATTTTCGTTCCATTTATCCCGTCGGAAGTTACGCATCGTCAAGAAATGCAAATACTAACTCGCTTGTTCCATATCAATTAATGTATTATTTTCCTATCAGCGAGGATCAGGCGCAAATCGACGTAACGTAATGCATGTTTCCTAGAGATACATAACATCTAAGCAAGCGAAAGATCCACGTTAAGCTCTACCAAACAAACACAAAGACTCGAAATGTTTTCTTCTTTCACTGTGAAGATTTAATTACAGTTTTAAATGATTGTCCTTGCGATACAACTCGCAACTCGTGATAACAGATACATTTTCATTAGCGAAATGTATTAACGTGTAGCCTTTGTGTTTCAAATCTCTTCTTTTTAAAAAATGATTATGTGTATTTTTTTATTATTTTATATATATATATATATGTTTTTGAAAATCATCCACACGTGTTGTTTGATGAATCAATAGTGGTAACTCTTTCCTGTCGCGGAATGAGTTTGATGAGTAAAGTTTCGTGTTCCATCTTATTAGACTGAACACAATAAAAAGAACTCTACACGCATAAACATTACGGTCGGCCCAATCTGTCAATATACGACGCAAACGATGTATTTCCGGTTCCGTTCCGGAACTCTTCAATTTGAAAGCCTTGTGAGGTTCATCGACGTATCAGTTCTCACGTATTGTTACCAGGTCGGGTGAAGATGGCGGCATGATGCTAACAGGAACGTCGGCGTAGCCGTAATCATTATAATGCAACAAACACCGTATCATCAAAATCGAAAACAATGAAAAGGTTTATTAAAAAATAAAGCAGTATTGATTTAAAATGAAAGCAATGACCTTTTAATGTGCGAAGAAAGATATGAAGAAAAAGTTTGTTTTGTTTGATGACACCACTAGAGGACATTGATTAATTAATCATCGGCTATTGGATGTGAAACATTTGGTAATTCTGACATAATTATAGTCTTAGAGAGGAAACCCGCTACATGTTTTCATTAGTAGAAAGGGATATTTTATATGCACCATACCACAGACATGGTAGCACATACCACGGTCTTTGATATACCAGTCGTGGTGCAAAAAAAGATATGTAGCGTGGTAGTAGGACGGTTGCTCATGGATCTCATGGTCCTCATTTCAAAATGCTTCCCCCCACCCCCCCCACCCCCCACACACACACACACAATTTCTTAAGTCAAGATTTTCTATAATCTAGTGTATAAAATACCAATGACTTAGATGAAGATTTTCTATAATCTAGTGTATAAAATACCAATAACTTAGATGAAGATTGTCTATAATCTAGTGTATAAAATACCAATGACTTAGATGAAGATTTTCTATAATCTAGTGTATAAAATACCAATGACTTAGATGAAGATTGTCTATAATCTAGTGTATAAAATACCAATGACTTAGATGAAGATTTTCTATAATCTAGTGTATAAAATACCAATGACTTAGATGAAGATTTTCTATAATCTAGTGTATAAAATACCAATGACTTAGAAGAAGATTTTCTATAATCTAGTGTATAAAATACCAATGACTTAGATGAAGATTTTCGGCTCATTTAAAGAGTTTGTTTTATACAATTAGGATTTTAAAAAATAAAAAGAGGAAATGATGCTACCAGCCTGAAATAGTTTTAAGTAACTTGTCTTGCAATATTAAATAAAGTAATATAATAAATAAAGTAATATAAAATGAACCTCATATCCGATGTCACATGATGAATGTATGTGTTATGCGCTCCAATATGCCTGGGGAATCTTGCACACGCTGACCAAACCATGTGTCGTCGGAAATTGTTAAAAATTCAATTTAAACTGGGCGGGACGTAGCCTATTGGTAAAGCGCTCGCTTGATGCGCGGTCGGTTTAGGATCGATCATCGTCTGTGGGCCCATTGGGCTTTTTTTCGTTCCGGTCAATGCACAACGACTGCTATATCAAAGGTCATGGTATGTGCTATCCTGTCTGTGGGATGGTGCATATAAAAAGATCCCTTGCTACTAATGGAAAACTGTAACGGGTTTCCTCTCTGAGACTATATGTCAAAATGACCAAATGTTTGATATGCAATAGCCGATGATTAATAAATCAATGTGAACTAGTGGTGTCGTTAAACACATTTTTTTAATTATTTTTTTAAATTCAGTTTACATTTTGACTTCCGCTGAATGGGGAACATTGTTCAACCTCAGAGCTATCACCGTGTGTGACGTGTCTAATGTTGTGTTAACACATTTTGTTATTTTTCTCCATTCGATTCCACCATTGCTCTACGACTGTTATACCCAAGGCCGTACACTCGTAGCAACATTTCCTCTTTTTTTCTACCATAATTAAGAATAAAATTATTTAAAACAGCCGAAAGCAAATGTTATGTCCTATCTGTGTGGTGCTGTACATAAAAGAGTCCTTACTACCAATCAGAAAATAATAACCCCAGGGCCGTACCTAGCTACCTAGTGTGTGTGTGGGTGAGGGGGGGGGGGGGGGGAGACAGTGAAAATAGAGAACCAGGGAAATCACGTATTATTTTCATCTTAAGTTATAGTTTGTTTTGTTTAGCTAAAGGATAAAAACAACAACATCATCATCATTTTATAAACCATAGACTATTGGGGATGTCAAACACTTGATAATGCTGGCATTGGCTTATAGACGTCAGAGAATATCCACTGTATGTTTTAATTAATAACAAGAGATCATTTATACGCACATCCCTTTCCCCGCAGGCAGGATAGCACATACCTCGACTTGTGATAGTAGTGCGGCTCTGGTTGGGGCAAGAAAACCCCAACCAGAGAGTGGGTCTATTGAGGAGAAACGGGGGGGGGGGGGGGGGGGCGGGTTCGATCCTTCGACTCAAGCAGCTCAGGTAACATCCAGCCCGATCTGCATCTAGAGAACTTTTAAATTAATATGGACTTTTTTTCGTATTATCTTCTGCGCATATAAAACCCGTTCCTGGAACCTACATGTATACCTGGCACGAGCTGATTGTGTTTCTGATGCGCGGTCGGTCTAGGACCGATCCCCATCGGTGGGTCCATTGAGGCCAGAACGTGGTAAAGCGTTCGCTTAATGCACGGTCAGTTTAGGACCGATCCTCGTCGGTTAGTCCATTGAGCTATTTATCGTTCAAGCCAGTACACCACGACTGGTATATCAAATACCGTAGTATGTGCTATCCTATCTGTGGGATGGTGCATATAATAGATATCTAAATGTAGCGGGTTTCCTGTCTAAGACTATGTCAAAAATGTCAAAAAAAAATCTATTTGTAGCAATGGATCTTTTATATGCACTTTCCCATAGACAGGACAACACATATCTAGACCTTTCATATACCAATCGTGACATAGGTTGGAACGGAAAACAACGAATGGGTCCGCGGAGGTGGTTTGATTCTACCACTAAACTGAATATGCCCAGCGTAATCATGTAAATACGCACTGAACATCACATTGTCTTCAAAAGTTAAACAATAAAACAATTAACGTCATGTGTCTTCACCCGTTCAAAGGTATTTTGGTGTAAAGTTATAAAGTTGTTTTTAAAGACACCACTGGAGCATACTGATTTATTAATTATCAGCTATTGGATGTCAAACATTGGGTAATTTTGATTCGTGTAGTCTTCAGATCAAAGCTACGATTAGACACTGAGGCAAACCAAATATACGATCAAGCTATGAAGCAAATCAACGTTACGATCAGTCATTGGGGCAGATCACCATTACGATCAGTCATTGGGGCAGATCAAAGCTACGATCAAGTATTGAAGAAGATTAACTCTACGATCAGTCACTGAGGCAGATCAAAACTATGATTAGACATTGAGGTAGACCATGGCTACTATCAAGCAATGAAGCAGGTCAACGCTACGACCAAGTACTGAAGGAGATTAACGCTACGATCAGTCACTGAGGCAGATCAAAACTATGAGTGGACACTGAGGTAGACCAAAGCTGCGATTAAGCACTGAAAGCGGGTCAATGCTACAACCAGTCTCTGGGGCAAATCAAAGCTATGACTAGACAATAAGTCAGACACAGTTACGATGTGGGGCAGATCAATGCTGGGTCTATACTACCAAATCAAATCCCATAGACGACAATAGTAACATATGTGGCTAAAACTCCTACCTGCAGCGTATCAATCGACATATAAACGCCACGGATATAAATACTACCACCCCTCACACTTAAAGTGAAACAGAAAACAATTGGGGGTCAAGCTGCTCGTTTCTGAGATAACGGGTAGCGTCTATGACTACCCTAGTTCCGCACAAAATTCGAGTACTTTTTTTTACAGGTACCCCATACATGTTTCAAGCACAAGGATACTTCACACACATTGGCGCTAGATGAAATAAAATTGAATTTATTTTTTTACCCAGATGAAACTATTATTTTTTGCAACCAACACATTCACATTTATAACCAATCACAGGACGTTTGGTGTTCACAAAAGTGCGGTGCACCTCGAACTTTGACCCAGCCGGAAGTTATTTGGTTTAGTACTACCTATAATATATAATCATTAAGGGTGGTGGATACTACGATCAGTCGTTGAGACTTGAGAGAGATCAAAGTTAAAAGCTAACGGGTGTTTTTAATGACACTACTAAAGTACATTGATTTATTAATTATTGGCTATTGAATTTCTCACATTTGGTAATTCGTGACACAAACTCTCAGAGGAAACCAGCTACAAGCAGCAAGGGATCTTTTATATGCACTTTCCTCACAGACAGCGCATCTCATACCACGACCGTTGACATACCAGACGAGGGCACTATTTGGGACGGAGAAAAAACAACCAGAGAATAGGTCCACTGAGATGGTTCGATCCTTCGACGCCACACCTCAGCCGAGCGCTCTACCGGCTGAGCGAGAACCAGCCCCTTGAGACAGATCAATGTTAAAACCAATCACTGAGGGAAATAAACTGTGTTGTTCTCAGTCGTCTGAACGATGTCATCAATTTAAATTGTACCAAACTCGGAAATACTAGCACCGGGGAAAAGGTATTTTAGCAGGAAACAGAAGAACCAAAAATATGTCAAGAGTCCAGACGCACTAACTGATACACGACGTCCTCAAAAATATAATTGTGAATATGATACAAAACGTTCGCTTAAGGCTCATATAAACTGAATGCGGCGTGTACTGCGATGCGGATAACAAACAATCAAAATACATTCGTTTCAATAAGAGCGTCTGGACTGGATGCGTGCGATGTATGCAGCCAACCGCAATGGAATAATTGTATGTGGTGTATATGCCCGAAACTCAAGCCGCAGAAACAGCAGACGCATCCAGTCTTTACAGTGCCATGTTTTAAACTATTAGTTCATCTTGCTGCAAAACGAAAATGGTTTATTTCTATAATAGACCTAGTATAGGTTTGAAATAGTCAACAAAAGCCACCATGAGTATTCAGCCAATCGGAACGCCGTAATGAGGTCACTTGATCCAACATGGCAGAGTGCACGGAATACTTGTTTTGGGTAGCAAATAAGTATATAATAACACATTATCCTCCATACTAATATAAATGCCGAAAAACAACAACTAGAAAATAAATCTTTTCCAGGGTGAATCACATATGTAGTAATGATAGCTACTCTTTTACTTTGTGCTTCAAAAGTATATGAAATAGGTGATGTCAATCTAAATCTTCAAATAATCTTTCATTTTTGGAGGCACATCCCGATTTGCCGTTTTATTTCACCCGGCCTTGTATTCATACTCGGTATGCACAAATAACTCTTGGAAAGTGAGATCTCATTCAATACACTGAGGGCTATGAAGGCAGGTGCAATTCCTATCATAGACAAACATTCATACCTATTTTCTAACACAGAAAGTATATTATTTTAAAATGTGATGCATTTAAAAGGCGCCATCTTCGTGAGTAACACGATGCTGATTGGTCAGTTTACTTCTCTACTATCTTTAGCCTGTAAATGTTCTGATATCGTTCTAAATTTTGATGGAAAAGTTTGACTAAAATATCTACATGATGAGTCTGCTGTATTCACTGAGACCTCCACGGTGGTCGCTAAGGGTTTTCCTCGTCACAACTAATGCCAAAACAAAGGATATAGCAAATACCGTGGTATGTGCTGCTTAGTGTATAATAAAATTACATGTGAAAAGATTCGTTGCTCAATTAGTTTTGTAGGAGTACATTTTATAACGACAGCGAGTTTCGTTTCTATATTAGCAGTGTTGAAATAATCATATATTAGACACAAAATGGCTTTCGAATAATCGGGAATTATTTTTGTGCGGGCTTGTTTTTCTTTCTTGTTGTTGTTTTGTTTCTTGTTTGTTGGGTGTGTGTGTGTGAAGGTTTTTTCTTTTTTCACCTTTTTTCAGGGTTGTGTGATTTTTGTTTTTGTTCTGTTAAGGGTGTTTTTGCGGAAGCATAATGTGTGGGGTTTTTTTGCTGATTGAGAGAAGCATAATGTAGATCTGTGTTTCCTGTGTTTCTAACATTTTTACATTAATTTATTTGGATTCTTGCTGAACGTAAAAAAAAGTTTGGAAGGCTGACATTTCGTTAATTTAACCTCTTTTTACTATAAACGCTAAAAACAGCCCAGTAAATAAAAAATGCCTTTGATTTTAAAACGAAAGAGGTAAAAAAAAAAGACTAACCGGATTTGTTTGCCTGAGCTCTTCATATTAAAGCAGACAGAAAACGATATGTGTAAAGTACCCCCAGGCATTTCTTTATCAACAACAGATAGGTGTGTAACATGTGGATATTGCAACACTTGTTTTTTTAAATAAGGAGTTAACATAGCCATTGCTACCACTTAAGCTACTCAAATTATGGCTGTTTTTCTTCCCAGATGATGTAAAAGCTTTCAAACGCTACAATTATGACAAATGACAGAAATGAGTCGAATGAATCAGTAGCAAAGGGCGTGCATTGCCAATATATCACAGTCACTTAGAACAGATTAAAACGGCTGCAGACGATTTATTCTCTGGGGTTTTTTGGCGCATTACCACTGATGGACCACTTACAACTCGATTATCGTCGTATTACCAATTAGTTGTTAATATGAGCAACAACATCACAGTCGGAGGTTGGATAAAGTACAACACAATCGTCGAGTTGGCCAACTTCGTCGTCACAGTTGACAGTCTGATCCTAGCATTATTCAGTCATTTGTTAAATGTCAGATGTATGTATGTATGTATGAATATCTATATATTGTATGCATGTCGAGGTTGACGATTACATACATAGATATTAACGCACTTGCGTAGGGTATAATTAAATCCTTTTTGGCCTCACATATTGTCCAATGCTGGGACTCGAACCTATGGCAACGAATCGCCTGCAAATTTGTAGACTAACCAAGATGCGCTCTGAGCTATTGAGGCATCCATAAAAAAGGATGCTCTTTAACTCAGCCACACGCGTGGGACCTACAATCTACGCGGTCGATCCCGCTTACATGCATGAAACTGTGGGCAGACCTGGCAATGACTAGTATGTATTGATGTAAGAATATCTCTATATTATATGTATGTCCGGTTTAACTATTACATACATAGATATTAACGCACTACCGCAGGGAATAATTAAATCCTTTCTAACCTCACATATTGACTTTTGCCGTTGCTGGAACTAGAACCTGTGGCACCGAATCGCCCGCATCTTGCAGACTTGCCACGATACGTTATGAGCTATCGAGTCATCCTCTTTAACTCAACCATATTCATGAGAGAGAGAGAGAGAGAGAGAGAGAGAGAGAGAGAGAGAGAGAGAGAGAGAGAGAGAGAGAGAGAGAGAGATAGAGAGAGAGAGAGAGAGAGAGAGAGAGAGAGAGAGAGAGAGACCGGGGGGGGGGGGGTCAGAGTGTAGAGAGATAGAGGGGTCATTTTCATAGATTTTTACGCAATAGACGGATTGTAATATTTTATCGCATGCAGCCTACTTCCATTGTAGAATTATTGCATCTGACCTACATTTCATATAGCCATAAATATCGATATAGACGAACTAGTGAAGCGTGTAATTTAATCAATCCTAATTGAGCCTTTTAATTTAGTAAATCAGGTGGAAAAAAAGCAAACGGCCAACATTTAGCGCTCACACGCTTAGATGCTCCCGGGAAAGTTTGTTGAGTTACGTTTACGGAATCGGATAGATAGATAACAATTTAACGTGTCCATATACCACTAGGGTTTCGAACACGCCCATCCAGAGTCCGACCTCCGATAAGATCGGTAGCCTGACTCGGGATGAGGGGAGGATAGAGTTGAAAATGGGCAGAATTTTGAAAATAACTATTAGTAAAAAAGTTAATAGAATTAAAAAAAAAGCCAAAAATAAAAAGAATTGACTGTTCGGCCGAATATTTATATAATTTGGAGCATTTTAGATGGACAGTCCAAAAATAAATAAGAGAAAGAAGAGAGGATCGGACTATTTAATAATATTAAAAAAAAAGAGAATAATTTCGACATATAATTTTGAACGGAGGTCTAAACGTTTAAAGTCCGATCTAAATGGTCCGGTCCGGGGGGGACGGGGGGAGGGGGAGGCGTGTGAGTTTAAGGTGGGCGGATTTAGTAGTTAGGTCAAAGACCTAAAGCCAAAATG
This sequence comes from Gigantopelta aegis, assembly GCF_016097555.1. NCBI lineage: Eukaryota > Metazoa > Mollusca > Gastropoda > Neomphalida > Peltospiridae > Gigantopelta > Gigantopelta aegis. The sequence goes on along the minus strand of NC_054707.1, from coordinate 74,882,069 downwards.
AGCTCATTCATACAACTCATGTCTGGACAAAGATTTAAGTCCAAAAAACAAAATTAGACTGCTCGACCGAAAGGGTTTTAAAGTGATTTGAGCAATTTAGACGGGCTGCCAAAATAAAGTGCGTCGGACTGTTTACCAAAAAAAAAAAAAAAAAAAAAAAAAAAAAAAAAAAAAAAAAAAAATAAAAGTCCAACTAAGCCCTTGGAAAGTTTGGCGACTACGGGGACGAGATAAAGTGCTTGGCGTTGAACTGTGGCACCAGTTTCCTCCAACGGTGGGCTAGCAAGGTCTTAGCTAGCTCGACGTAATGGGCACCGGTGATGATCTTCAGTACTCTGTGGATGGTGTAGTTGTCCATGTCTTCGAAGAGTATTCCCTGTCTGTAGAGATCATCTCGGCGCGACGTCACCACAAGTCCAAACTTCCCGTCTCGTAGTTCCATGGCGTGGATGGCACACTCAACTCCGTCAGGAAACTTCTTAAAGTTGCCCTCAAGAATGCCTTCCGACAGTGAGCTGGTGTCCAAGGTGTCCCCGACCAAGTATCGAGCGTACTGGCCCTTGATCTTGGAGATGGCTAGGCTCCAGGCGGCGTCCCTGCCCCGGGCGGTCGCGGAAGGCCGGGCCTTGGCTGGCTGGTCACTACTCGGTGGGGTGACGGCCTTCCGCTTCGCAGCAGCGCCATCCACAGGGGTCTTGGCGGAGCCCCCCGGGGGTGGGGGACTCGACGCCGACCGCCTCGAAGGGGTTGGAACGGGAGACGCACGCCGTGGAGTTTCGCAGATCGCTGTGTTCAACAGCGGCGTCGACTGGTCCGCTGGCTCAGTCTGTTCAGAGGTATCTGCGTCGGCTGGCACTGGTTGATCGGGTCCCGGGGGTGGGGGTGGCGACGCAGACAGACCCAGTTTAGGTCCCCCCTGAGCCGTCCCTGGTGCAGGTTTCCTCTTCCTCCTTCCTCTTCCCTTCCTCTTCGTCGTGTTCGTTACCGCGTCGCCATACACCAAAGTCACGGTTGCCCGTGAGCCAATGTAAGCGACGCGGTACTCTAACAAAGAGCCGTAGCTTGCAATAAGTCGGATGTTTTGATTGGTAGTATTATTGACGTGTGCGTGTCAGTGTATCATCTAGTTACTAGTAACATAGTTTACCTCATTTCCTTCTCTCTTATGTCTTTGTTTATGCTTTTATATGTTTGATTCTCATTTTGTTTATTTTTATGTTATGTTTTTTTGGTGCCTTATTAGTTCATGTAATTTGTTTGTTTATACTTATTTTCGTGCTTATATCCAATTAAGATTCAAGTACGCTGTCCTGGGCACACACATCAGCTATCTGGAATGTCTGTCAAGTACAGTGGGTTAGTGGTCAGCTGGTAGTGGTCAGTGAGAGAGAAGTCTGTGCAATGGTCTTACACCTACCCATTCAACTCACTCTGGGTGGGAGCCGGTACCGGGATGAGTTTTCACGACAGCAGCAGCAGCAGCAGTAGTAGTAGCAGTACCAAACCAGTATCAGTATCAGTAGCAGCAGCAGCAGCAGCAGCAGCAGTAGCGCAGTACCAAAACAGTATCAGTAGCAGCAGCAGCAGTAGAAGCAGCAATTGCAGCAGTAGCAGTAGCAACAGCAGTTGCAACAGCAGCAGTAGCAGCAGTAGCAGTAGCAGTAGCAACAGCAGTAGCAGTAGCAGCAGTAGCAGTAGCAGTAGTAGCAGTAGCAGTAGCAGTAGCAGTAGCAGTAGCAGTAGCAGTAGCAGCAGTAGCAATATCAGTAGCAGTAGCAGCAGTAACAGTAGTAACAGTAGTAACAGTAGTAACAGCTGTAGCAGCAGCATCAGTAGCAGCAGCATCAGTAGCAGCAGCAGTAGCAGCAACAGTAGCAACAGCAATAGTAGTAGCAGTAGCAGTAGCGGTAGGAGCAGCAGCAGTAGCAGTAGTACCAGCATTAGCACCAACTGTAGCAGTAGCTGCAGCAGCAGTAGCAGTAGCATTAGTACCAGCAGTAGCAGAAGTACCAGCAGTAGCTGCAGCAGCAGTAGCAACAGCAGTAGCAGTAGTACCAGAAGTAGCAACAGCATGCGTAGCAGCAACAGCAGGAGCAGCAGTAACAGTAGTAACCGCAGTAGCAGTAGAACTAGCAGTAGCAGTATCAGCAGCAGTAGCAGTAGTAGTAGCATCATCAGCAGAGTAGCAGCAGCAGCAGCAGCAGCAGCAGCAGCAGCAGCAGCAGCAGTAACAGCAGTAGCAGTAGCAGTAGTAGCAGTAGCACCAGCAGTAGCAGCAGCAGGCGTAGCAGCAGAAGTAACAACAGTAGCAGTAGTAGTAGTAACAGCAGTAGCAGAAGCAGTAGCAGTAGCAGTAGCAGCAGCAGCAGCAGCAGTAGCGCAGTACCAAAACAGTATCAGTAGCAGCAGCAGTAGAAGCAGCAATTGCAGCAGTAGCAGTAGCAACAGCAGTAGCAGCAGCAGCAGTAGCAACAGCAGTAGCAACAGCAGCAGTAACAGCAGTAGCAGTAGCAGTAGCAACAGCAGTAGCAGCAGTAGCAGTAGCAGTAGTAGTAGCAGCAGTAGCAGTAGCAGTAGCAGTAGCAGTAGCAGCAGTAGCAGTAGCAGTAGCAGTAGCAGTAGCAGCAGTAGCAATATCAGTAGCAGTAGCAGCAGTAACAGTAGTAACAGTAGTAACAGCTGTAGCAGCAGCATCAGTAGCAGCAGCAGCAGTAGCAGCAGCAGTAGCAGCAGCAGTAGCAACAGCAATAGTAGTAGCAGTAGCAGTAGCGATAGGAGCAGCAGCAGTAGCAGTAGTACCAGCATTAGCACCAACTGTAGCAGTAGCTGCAGCAGCAGTAGTAGTAGCATTAGTACCACCAGTAGCAACAGCAGTAGCAGTAGTACCAGCAGTAGCTGCAGCAGCAGTAGCAACAGCAGTAGCAGTAGTACCAGAAGTAGCAACAGCATGCGTAGCAGCAACAGCAGGAGCAGCAGTAACGGTAGTAACCGCAGTAGCAGTAGAACTAGCAGTAGCAGTATCAGCAGCAGTAGCAGTAGTAGTAGCATCATCAGCAGAGTAGTAGCAGCAGCAGCAGTAACAGCAGTAGCAGTAGCAGTAGTAGCAGTAGTACCAGCAGTAGCAGCAGCAGGCGTAGCAGCAGCAGTAACAACAGTAGCAGTAGTAGTAGTAACAGCAGTAGCAGAAGCAGTAGCAGTAGTAACAGCAGTAGCAGCAACAGGCGTAGCAGCAGTAGCAGTAGCAGTAGCTGCAGCAGCAGTAGAAGTATCAGCAGAGCAGTAGCAACACTAGTAGCAGCAGCAGCAGCAACAACAATAGTAGTAGCAGCAGTAGCAGTAGCAACAACAGAGCAGTAGCAGCAACAGCAGAAACAGCAGTAGCGTAGCAGCAACAATAGCAGAAGCAGTTGCAGCAACAGTAACAGCAGCAGTAGCAGCAACGGCAGCAGCAGCAGTAACAGCAGCAGTAGCAGCAAGAGTAGCCGTAGCAGAAACAGTAGCAGCAGTAGCAGAAACAGCAGCAACAATAGCAGCAGCAGTAGCAGCAACAGTAGCAGCACCAGTAGTAGCGGCAGTAACAGCAGCAGTATCAGTATCATCAGCAGCAGCAGCAGCAGTAGCAGCAGCAGTAGCCGCAACAGTAGCAGCAGCAGTAGCGGTAGCAGTAGCAACAGCAACAGTAGCAACAACAGTAGCAGCAATATTAGCAGCAACAGTAGCAGCAACAGCCGTAGCAGCAGCAGCCGTAGCAGCAGCAGTAGCAGCAGCAACAGTAGCAGCAGCAATAGTAATAGTAGTAGCAGCAGGAGCAGCAGCAGTGGAAGTAGTAGTAGTAGTAGAACAGGTAGTAGTAGTAGTGGTGGTAGTAGTAGTAGTAGTAGTAGCAGCAGCAATGTTTATGTATATTCGTAATATTGCGGTTATGGTTAAAACATGAAATACTCAAAACAGTATTTCTAATCTTTAATTTATAAATTTACTCAAAATAATTGTATATGATTTGGATTTAGAACTGGTGATAAAGAAGGAAATTACCAACTGAGTCATACATTTATTTTGGCACACACATCATAAATCTAACATAAATAACCTAAAAACCTATTAAAAATATCTATCTATAGTGTATCAAAGATTGGAAATGTTGAGGCGGGATGGGGTGGGTAGAATCTCTGAAAGTAATTGTGTTCTCAGCCATATTGACGTCCTGGTTATCGCTTTATTAAATCCCTCCTTTCTGCTGGCGCCCCTGTCCCGCAGAGCTGTGACCTAGTGTTCTACATATGAAGTATTTACAGACAAATGAATCTAATTTGGGGGTCTGTCGTCGGGATATTACTGTCATGTCGAGCACAATTGTCATGTGTCATCGATCCAATATTTTATTCCGCAGGAATCACAATTATAATGTGCTAGAATTTCACGAATCGTTGCTTGTTTTCGGTCGTATGGCCAAACGAGTGGTTCTTTAGACGTCATCGGGTTTTTTTTGTTGTTTTTTTCTCCCAACAGTTTCAGATGCTTATTAAAGGTACTTGCTCTGTGTTTCAATAATTTAACAATGTCAAATTACCAAACGTTTGACATCTAATAGCCGATGATTAAAAAATATATATGCTCTAGTAGTGTCATTAAACAAAATAAACTTTTAGAATTATTATAAAATGTATTCTGGGGTATTTTAAACACCAGAATGACCGCAAACACTTCAGATGTACGAACATTGTTATTCTAATCACGAAATCGTAAGCAACTTGTAATTTAAATGATAAAAAACGACTCTAATAGTGAAAAATACGACGTAATGTATATAAACTAGAGTATGTCACTTTAAAGGTACCTGGTTCTCTAAACACAACATTGTATGGCATATTTGGTTGAAATATACAGTTTATTAACCTGCTTTTTTTTAGCAATACATCCCAGTCAATTATTAGTATATGTAGCAACACGAGAATACTTCAACAGATTATAAACATAAGCATTCATTCATACGTATATTGAACATTATAAATATTTATAATAAATTGTTATGGTTAGGGTTAATGACAGTGCCAACGGAAAGTCCTTCCCAAAGCGGCCCTCACATATCGGTCGCGGCACCTGCGCGACTCCTAAAACAGGCCAAAAAGGGAATTTTCGCGAGACGTCCTAGCGGACGATGTCCGATTTCTACAGGCTCCGCTGCGATTTTTCTGGTCGCCCGAACCCCGCGGGCATGAAAACCTGACTCCCAAATCTGCGATTTTCCAAGCGCGATTTTAGGTCGTGGCAATCCCGTAGAGATTAGAAAAATCGCGCAGACATCAGCTGATATATGAAGGCCGCTCAAACAAGAAACTGTGTTTTAGAAAGATATAACACAAAGTGTATATCAGCGACTAGTGTCAGATCCAGGATTTTGCAACGGGAAGGGTCACAAAATTCTAAAAAGGGCAATTCAAGTTTGTCGAATGCAAATGAGCCGAATTCGCTAAGGAAGCAAGATCTGTAGAGGGGCTCGGGGACATGCACCGGGGGAAATAAAGATACGCAAAGGTGCGTTTTCAGGGTAATTTAGTTATATATATATATATATATATATATATATATATATATATATATATATATATATATATATATATATATTGTGGATAATGATTTTTTTTATAAAGTGCATTTCAAAGGGGCGGGATGAAAGTAGTCCTCTGGTTCATAATATTAGTCACATGAAATGAACAGACTTATTTTTGTTTGAAACCCAATAGCCGATGTGTGGTTTTTTGTTTGTTTTTGGTGCTGGAGTGTCGTTAAGCATTCATTCATTCATTCATTCATTCATTCATTCATTTTATTCATTTTGTTTTCTTTTCAGGCATTACCGGACAAGCCGGGTACCCGATTTATTCATGAAAAGTTCCTACCTATATACAATTAACCAGTTTCTCGTTGAATGTTAAAATATATAAATGGACATAGAAGTGTTTGTGCTTGTAGTATAATACATTATTTAGTGCATGCTTGTGTTTTTGTTTTCTTTAAGTTTCTATAGTGTATGTTGATTAAAATTATTTACAAAATTCGAACCTGGTTTGCGGGCCTGGCCTCCAAAGCTACAAGCCGGGAGGTCCAGGCCTATTTTTCTACGTTTTGTGCATTTTTGACCATTAATTATCACAGCTGATATGTAATGTCGAAGGCGTCATTGCACGAGGCAACGACCCCTTCGAAGCATCAGTGTTTCAATAATTTTTCTCTTCTATTAGGCCGTTCTAACGCGGCAAAATATTCAGTTTATGCAAATGACAATCGTAGGCACACAGCATGGCTTATCATTCATATTTATTTTTGTAATATACGGCGTCTAAAAGAGGAATAAAAAGCCCATATCAAATTAAGTTATCATCATGAGATAAATGTGTAATTAGACTTTTAATTACGTACCGATTTCTCTTTGTAACGAACTCTTTAAATAACTCAGCGTTAATAGATTTATATGTGAATCGAAATGATGCGACCTAATGATACAAAATTATAATTCTGCTTCAGAGAAAAAGTCCGACAAGAATAGTATGCATAATTGTCTATTTTAAGAAAGAAGAAAGAAACAAAGAAAGAAATATTTTTTTGTTTGCAGTTATATTGCGTCAAGCATATAGTTAAGGACGACGTAGAAAATGAGAGTTGAAACCCGCTGCCCCCACTCCATGGTCTACTCGTTTTTGTTTAACAGAAAGGGATATTTTATATGTATAAACCCACAAACCAATTGTGGAGTACTGGCAGAAATACAAAATAGCCCAATTGGACAACCAATGAGGGTCGATCTTAGACCGATCGTGCATCAAGCCAGCGTTTTGCCACTGGGCTACATCGCGTCCCCTTCAATTCGAATCAAGACCAAAACGCACGGTTTAAGTTTGTTTTGTTTTTGTTTAACGACACAACTGGAGCACATCGATTAATTAATCATCGGCTATTGGATTCAAACATTTGGTAATTCTGACTCGTAGTCATCAGAGGAAACCCGCTACATTTTTTTCTAATGCAGCAAGGGATCTTTTATATGCACTTTACCACAGACAGGAAAACACATACAACGGCCTTTGTTCAGTTATGGTACACTGGTTGGAACGAGAAAACCCAATCAGCTGAATGGATCCTCCGAGGTGGTTCGATCCTGCGACGCAAGCACCTCGAGCGAGCACTCAACCGACTGAGCAAAATCCCGCCGCATTGTTTTGTTTAAAAAAAACTAGAACACATTAATTTATTAATCTTCGACTATTAGATGTCACAGACAGGACAGCACATAACATGGTTTTGATATACCAGTCGTAGGGAATTGATTGAAGAGGAATGGACTACAGGTTTTTTTTAAATTACTAATTTCCAAATTTTCCAAAGGTTCTATGTTTTGTTCAAAAAAAAGTATATAATTAATTGTATTAAAATAAACCTTTTGTTACAAAATTTGACAATGAAACCAGGGAGACGTAAATGCAAACTGTTTAAAGTACGTGACCTCATTTATGGTTCATGTGTAGTGCCGACACGGTCATTGGTTTGTAAGTGCCAGATTGTCCAATAATATTTTACGTTACAGCAGTGCATGATAATTTTTCGTATCTTCTTTAGTGCACTCAAAACACTAAAAGAGGTTACGTCCGTATAATCCACAAAAGCGATAAAAAGGAGGGTGGTTGGAGAGTAATTTTTAAAGTTGGGGGGGGGGGGGGGGGCAAGACGTAGCCCAGTGGTAAAGCGCACGCTTGATAAGCGGTCGGTTTGGTATCGATCCCCGTCAGTGGGCCCATTGGGCTATTTCTGGCCACGACTGGTACATGAAAGGTCGTGATATGTGCTATCCTGTCTGTGGGATGGTGCATATAAAAGATCCCTCGCTGCTAATCGAAAAGAGTAGCCCATGAAGTGGCAACAGCGGGTTTCCTCCCTCAGTATATGCGTGGTCCTTAACCATATGTCCGACGCCATATAACCGTAAATAAAATGCGTTCAATGCGTCGTTAAATAAACCATTTCCTTCGTTTTAAAGTTGCGAATATTGACACTGAAGATTTTTGAGAATTTATCATCGTCCAAAATAAGATATATCTCCGTCCTCCCCCCCCCCCCCCCCCCCCCCCCCCCATCAAGTTCAAGTTGAAGGCACGACTTGGACATGGACAATTGCTCCCCTCAACACGTATAGCCTGATGGTCAGTGAATAAAACAATATTGTTTAATTGTACTAATACAATAGTAAATATTTACTAGTTAAATTAACTATTGTTTAATTTTCTTTCAGCAAATACATGACCTTTATTTAACGAATGATTGCACGTATTACCCCCTGATTTTATACCCGGTATATCGATTAGCAATCCACCCAAACAGTGGAAACTAACCAGACGAGACCAATTATCGTGCAGACCTGTTATCGAACAAATTGTACAAACGAATCTGTCCTGAAAGGCCGCCTAAGGGACACAGAGAAACAAACATTTATGAGGAAGAGGCTGTTACATACAGGTTAACAGGGACAACGTGAATTAACCTTTATAGACTTCTGGTTTCTCCTAGATATAATCTTTATAGCGTATAGCTCAGTAACTGTAACTTAGATTACCATTCTAGCTAATCGTAAACCTGATTTATATAAATTTGACAAATTATCTACCAGCAGAAAATAACTGACATGGCCATACAATAGTTGTGTACCGGTACGCGTATGTATGTATGTATGTATGTATGTATTGATGTATATATTGATGTATGAATATCTATATATTGTATGCATGTCGGGTTTGACTATAAAATGCATAGATGTTCACGTCTGCCCCGTGTTGGGTCCCCGGAGATCGAACTCCGGGGCGGACATGCTTGAAACCTCTGTGGTATATGAGCATGGTAAAAACGTACGCAACGCAAGATGTTAACGCACTAGCGTACGAGATAATTAAATTCTTTCCGGCCTCACAAATTGTCCCATGCCGTTGCTGGGACTCGAACCTATGGCACCAAATCGCCCGCAATGTATATAATGTAGTTATGTATGTAGGTAGGTATTTGTATGAATGTATGTTTGCGTACATGTTTGCATGTATGTCTGCATGTATGTCTGCATGCATTAATGTGTCTTTCCGTGCGTACCTGTGTATATATACACGTACGTGCCTGTGCGTATAAAAACACTCCAAGACCATCATTCGGCCACTTCTTGTTTGATAGCGGTCACAGACTCGGCGCGTACAATATAAAATTAGATAATAAAATATTGACTATGTAGATTGGACACTTGAAATGCATCTTATGGACGTCATTGGCTCGCATTTCCATGTGTAAGCAAAGTCCCAAACATCGTATATGAAATTGCAACTGGTCTTTCAAAGTAAAAGTAAAAATAGCTCCTAACGAGACATACTCGGAAAATGACAATTTGCACACATATTAGAAGAACGCTCACGTCATTATCATTTCGTAGCCGGCAGCGGTTTGTACGGCGAGTCTATGAATAATTATTATGCAAACGAGCGTCGCTGAACCACATTAACTGAGTTATATTCCTAAAAGCGGAAGTGGCATAATCTCGAAGCAAACGTTCCAAGGAAGCGCCCATGTTTGTCTAGTTTAGAATTAAGACGAGCTGGTAGTTTTCTTTTCCTTTTTTAAAATTTTTTCTCTTTTTTTATTATTATTATTTTTTTTCCCCTCAAGAGTCCTCAGGTGAACTTTCTATAGATGTACATTGATTTTTTTTTCTTGAAGTAGAAACATTTCCCAAAAATCCCTTTGGACTCGAGGCTAATCATATAATAATCTCGGAGTAATATTGAATTACTGTGTCAATTTGCCGTGAATATTGATGAGGGTGCATATTGACTCCTCCAAAAGCCCAAAGGAATTTTCATTAGACGGACTTGTCAGAAGCTCGGCTGAAGGACCCGTTGGAGGACCTTTGTTGTCCTCAAGTGTAGACCAAGATCCGATGACGTAAATGAGAGAGGGGAGGCGCCAGTTGATCTTGGGTTTCTTCTGAGCGTTGACAACAGCGCTTAACGAGTTAGCGAATGTTTGATTGTTTTGCCGTCCATGAATATCTGTTTTGTTACAAGGACGTAACTCGACCAGGCAGTTTAGATGAAGAGTTCAGATTGGCCGCGTGTGGTACATTTGAATAAGGATAAGAATTATAATAAAGAAAATAGTGCAAGAAGGTGAATAAGATAAGGATCGTTGTAAGACGGCATATTCCTTGATGACGCTATCGGGGTTATGCTTTCCTGCCTGTGGGAAAGTGCATATAACATATCTTTTGCTGCATTAGGAAAAAAATGCAGGGGGTTTCCTCTGATGACTACCTGTCAGAATTACCAAATTTTTGACATCCAATAGCCGATAATTAATTAATCAATGTGCTCTAGCGGTGTAGTTAAACAAAACAAACTTTACCATAGGGGTTAAGTTTAGTTGGTCTAGGGTTTGTACCATAGTGCAGGTTCTGTCAGTAGCCCCTCTTGCTATTTCCCGCCCCAACCAAAAAGAAAGAAATGTTTCATTTAACGACGCACTCAACACATTTTATTTACGGTTATATGGCGTCAGAATTATGGTGAAGGACCACACAGATATTGAGAGAGAAAACCCTCTGTCGCCACGTCATGGTCTAGTCTCAGGGGGTTTCTACGTGGTCCTTACCCATATGTCCGACCCCTATAAACCGTAAGCCAAAATGTGTTTAATGCGTCGTTAAATAAAATTCCTTTTTTTTTCTTTCTTTCGTTTGATGTAAGGATGAAAGTAAATTAATTGTGAATGATGGGCGCTATATGTCATTGTACTCCCCCCCCCCCCCCCCCCCCCGAGTCAGGTCCCCGATCTTATCGGAGTTCGGACACTGGATGGGCGTGTTCGAAATCCTAGTGGTATATGAGCACGTCATGTCATTGTAGCGGACACCGTATCATTATGAAACTCTCACAGACAGTTTGATACCTTTGCTCGAAATCTTCGAATAGATTCTTTTAAATGCTAAGGACAATACGTTTGAATTTGTTTTGACAAAAACAAGTAAGTAACATTTTATATATATACTCTTCAAAAAAAGAAACGCAAAAGGGTACAAATGGGTTATAACTCCGATTTTATGTTTCCTACCGGTTCATGCTTTGTGAATATAAGATCATTGCATGTCCCAAACACATTCCCACGGTTACATTCGATAAAACGCAGCTACTGTACAATAAAGTTCCAAAATGTGAATATTCGCAAAAACGCAGCCACGTGCAAACCATGTCACCACTGCACGTGCGTTGTCTGCACGTGCAACATGAACACCGACAGTATAAAAATGCAGGGTGTTCGCTTGCCTGGCCTCTGTATCTGGCCGACAGTTGACAATCCAGGACATGCCACGTCTCAGTGAACCGCAGAGAAACAATGCCATCGGCCGACTAGACGCAGGCGAATCCAGAACGGCCGTTGCCAGGGCATTCCATGTGTCCCCAAGCACCATCTCCAGACTGTGGGACCGTTACCAGCAACATGGATCAACACGTGACCTCCCTAGATCCGGTCGACCACGGGTCACTACCCCCGGGCAGGACCGCTACATCCGGGTACGCCACCTTCGGGAACGATTGACTACTGCCACCTCCACAGCCGCAGCAATACCAGGTTTGCGCAGGATATCCGACCAGACCGTACGGAACCGCCTACGTGAGGTAGGAATTCGTGCCAGACGTCCAGTTCGAGGTGTCATCTTAACACCACAACACCGTCGACTCCGACTGCAGTGGTGCCAGATTCATCGACAATGGCCTCAACTGCGATGGAGACAGGTGTGGTTCAGTGACGAGTCCCGATTTCTGCTCCGACGTCATGATGGAAGATGTCGCGTGTATAGGCGTCGTGGTGAACGTTATGCGGCAAACTGCGTGCAGGAAGTGGACAGATTCGGCGGGGGTAGTGTCATGGTGTGGGCAGCCATCTCACACACTGGCAGAACTGACCTGGTCCACGTGCAGGGCAACCTGAATGCACAGGGCTACATTGACCAGATCCTCCGGCCACACATCGTTCCAGTTATGGCCAACGCCAACGCAGTGTTCCAACATGACAACGCCAGGCCTCACACAGCACGTCTCACAACGGCTTTCCTACAGAACAACAACATTAATGTCCTTCCTTGGCCATCGATATCACCGGATTTGAACCCAATTGAGCATCTATGGGACGAGTTGGACCGACGCCTCCGACAGCGACAACCACAGCCCCAGACCCTGCCCGAGCTGGCAGCAGCCTTGCAGGCCGAGTGGGCCACCATCCCCCGGGACGTCATCCGTACTCTGGTTGCTTCAATGGGCAGGCGGTGCCAGGCAGTTGTCAACACACGCGGAGGCCACACCCGGTATTGACTCCAGATGACCTTGACCTTGGTTGTGTGTCCTATCACTTACTCACAATGGACTAGAGTGAATTGTGAACAATCCTGCAACATTTGGTAATTATCGGACTCACCATTCAATAATTAAATCAATTCTCCAAATGTTACGACAATGTGATTTTGCGTTTCTTCTTTTGAAGAGTATACATACATGTATTTGTAGATAAATCCGCCTACACTCTTCTGAAAACAATGCAAAACAAAAACCAAATTAATAACATTGCAAAGAGACGAGTATATACAGCATATATCAAATACTTGTTTTAAATCAAAACAATTAAAATATATATATATATCGACCACAATCAATACGTTTTAAGACAAATCAGACGTTGATAAAAGCAAATGAGTGGAATGCAGCCCAGTCGTTAAGCCTTTGCTTGAGGTACGATTGGTCGTACTGTCTATAACTCCTGATAGATTCTCGTTTTCATCCCGAACTAGTTAGCGCTCCACGATTTGTACACCAAAGACCATGGTACCAAATGTTATGGCTTAAATGTATATAAAGATCTTTTGCTACATTCTCAGTAAACGTAGCCTGTGTGACGGCAGATTATTCAGAGTATTCTGTTCTACTCCTACTCACTCACGCACTCACGCACGCACGCACTCTCCCGCTCTCTCTGTCTCTCTCTCTCTCTGCCTCTCTCTATGTATGTATGTCTTCCTGTCTGTCTGTCTCTGTCTCTCTCAGTCTCTATCCTCTGTCTGTCTGTCTGTCTGTCTCTCTCTCTCTCTCTCTCTCTCTCTCTCTCTCTCTCTCTCTCTCTCTCTCTCTCTCTCTCTCTCTCTCTCTCTCTCTCTCTACCATTGTAAAATAATCATACTTTAGAGTCACCAAACAGCCGTGCTTGAAATGTGTTTTGAAAAGAAAGTAACTGAGTAGTCGAGACCATCGTCTCCACCTTGATTTTATTATTTCTGGACAGGTCCTCGGAGGTTTGATTTGGAGGTCACCAGTGATGTCTGCACTCACGCATCTACGTCGTTGTTCAACACGCGAGTGTCGCAGCGTCACCCACTCTCACTCTATCAATCACACGTCCTCTGGGCCAATTCTTCTTCTTCTTCTCGCGACATCCAATTACAATGAGTGATGATGTCCACCAACTGTTTCGCACCAGTAATTGAATTCTGTACATCTTATCGGGATGAGCGGGACAAAGATGACCGCATCAATTGCTTAAATAGCCGATGAAAGCGAAAATGACATACGACTGGGAGAATCTGTCTCGATAAAGGCTCATGTAGACTGAATGCGGCGCGTGCGTGCGGTCCAGTTGTATATTAAAAAAAATCAAAAGACATTGATTTCAATGAGAGCGTCTAGACTGAATGTGTGCATGAGAACAGCCGCAATGAAATAATAGGACATGGTGTATAATGTGCAAAATGCAAGCAACAGAAGCATCAGTCGCAACAATGGGACCGCACGCACGCGCCGCATCCAGTCTATGTGACACTTACGTTGCAGTCTCCAGATTTTGTTTTAGCTAATAGACGGTTTTCCGTTCTTTAGTCTCACAGCCGCATTGTGAAGCAGTATGATGATGTTAAATCCCTTTAAAGAAGCACAGTGTATTTTGGCTTCTTGCTTCAAATAGGAATTGGGTTTGCATCTAGTTATTTCAACGGGCGGGACGAAGCCCAGTGGTAAGGCGCTCGCTCGATGCGCGGTCGGTGTGGGATCGATCCCCATCGCAGGGCCCATCGGGATATTTCTCGTTCCAGCCAGTGCACCACGACTGGTATATCAAAGGCCGTGGTATGTACTACCCTGTCTGTGGGATGGTGCATATAAAAAATCCCTTGTTGCTAATCAAAAAACAGTAGCCCATGAAGTGGCGACAGCGTGTTTCTTCCCGCAGTATTTGATAAAATGTGCAAACATGACCATTCGAACCCCCCGAATGTTTGCTTAGGGGGGTCAACATCAAAACTTATTTATATATGTAAATGTTGGTCGATTTTGGGGACTTTTAGCATCGATTTATATTAATTCAAGGATGGCCAATTCAATCAATTAATTTTCAAACTCCAAGATGGCCGCCATACTGCTCAACATTCAAAATGGCTTCAAAACGGGTGCGGTTTTCACCAAATCCATTTCAGATCACGTTAATATCATTAAATAAGACTTTATCGAGGGTTTAGAGCAGAAAGGGGACAAGTGCATTTTTTGGCGAAATTTAGTTATATATGCTATGAAGGTTATATGCATCCCCTTCTCTGTTGTGACAAATTTGTGGGAATATGTCTTGATTAGTTAAATTAGTTATTAGTTAAAAACAAAAGGTGGCATGTATGCAATGAACTTTTTCTTTTTATGCAGAAAGGGGACAAGTGCAGGCTGTTTTGTACAGAAAGGGGACAAGTGCAGGATGTTTTGTACAGAAAGGGGACAAGTGAAAGGTCATCTCCTTTCTGCACTAAAACCGTTACAAAATAAACCAATTACACAGTGCAGGAAGGATACACACGTCACTTGTCGGCATTCACTGCCATTCTGTAATTTTAAAAACATTGTGTTTGGAAGCCCATGTCTGATACATGTAGATGAACACACTGTGGGGTTAATTGTCAGGACATAATTTATAACAGTTCTTATCTTTGCCAGTTAGAGAGAAACAGTAGAACAGGTTAAATTCTTTCACCTAAAGTTTACCGATCCATTTTTATATGGCAAAATTTTGTGTGGCATCTTCTACAAAACATCTTCATTTAGTAAGAAGACAATGTTGTCCCACGAGCGTCTTTTACACATCACATTTATCTAGTAAGAAGACAACATTATACCAAACGCTTTTTGCCATTATGAAATGAGATCAGTAGCAAAGAATCATGTAAGTAGAAATGTTTATCTCATATCAGTAGCTATAAGTTTAAATATATATGTATACATACATATACCTTATATCTAAATGCATATGCATATGTATACACATACACACACACACACACACACACACACACACACACACACACGCACAGGCACGCACGTACACACATACACATACATACATATACACACATACATACATATACATACATACATACATACATACATACATACATACATAACTTGCACATATGCATACACCATAATAGTTGTTTGTATTATAATGATATTGTTTTCAAATTATTAGTATTAATATTATAGGTGTGTTCTATATTCTTAAAGCGTTTCGCAGAGTAATGGATGATTTTCATCATTGGTCAGAAATTTACAGTATACTCCAAAACCTGCCTCTTAATGAAAAACATATTTTAACATTGGAACTGCGAAATTAGGTTTTACAGCTTCAAGACAAAGAGTGCACCCAACATCCATCCAGTAGGAATTCTCAACCTCTCCTCAGTTGCATGGAGAGTCTCCTCAGTCTTTTACCTCAATCTACCTCATCATCTCATGCTGTGCAATGAGTCAAATACAGGACCAATTTTGTCTTCATTTCTGAACATCGCTAAGCCATAGATACAAGAGATAGTTCATTGCTGCCAACCTCACAACTGTATCTTGTAGAATACCTCAAGTCTATATCTCCACAAATGCAAAAAGCATATTTAAGTGATGATGACATTCCTTTGGCAGAACTATCGTGCACACTCAAACTCCGACAACTGCTAAGAAAAGCTGTTAAAAGAAAGCTCAACCTGTCAGTTAATGATGAACTGAGCGAGGAGGAACTTTATTTGTCAAGTGCAGAAAATATACTTTCTTCCGACTCTGTTGATTTAGAGCACCTTGTTTCTGACAATTACGAATCAGAAAAGGCTAAACATGTCTGTGCAAATGATACTGTACTTCGAGAAATTATTATGAACTGTCACATGAAGCGCCTAGACAATTTACTTAAAAGCAATGAACTACAAAGAATCCTAGTAATTCCAGTGGAACCAAATGGAAACTGTTTTCTCTCATCCATTTTGAAAGTCTTAACAAAGATGAAGATCCCACTACACTAAGGAGTGACGTATGTAATCATATGTTGGAACATAAAGATAATTATATGCCATGCATGGTCAAACAGACAGACAATATATCTACAAATGAAATACTTGAACACTTCCCAAAAGACATTGAGGAGCTGAGACAACCAGGGAAATGGAACAGTTCTTATGGCGATTGCTTGCTACCTCTAGCTGTGGCTAATTTCTATAGGCTGCCTCTGCGAATCTTTACCAGTGATATGATATCAAATGTGGTAAATTGTGAGCCAGATATACAAATAAGAGAATCTGATTGTTTCATTTATTTGGCATATACGAGCATCAATGATCAGGAACATTATGACGCAGTTGAACCTTTCATAGATATAGTTGTGGAAAAGGAACGTCACATTGGAAATATTAAAGGGACCACATCCGCTATGCCACTAATACACCACAAAAGAGCAAACTACAAGAGTCCTGACAAGAAGTATCCAGTTAAAAAAGGAAAAGAACCCCAGTATCAGAAAGACAAATCGGGCTACAGGAACTGCATACAGCAATGAAAAAGACAAGGAAATCAGTGCAAGATGCACGAAATCAATAAATTGTACAAACTGTCGTTTTAAATGTACTGAAAAAATACCCGATGAAGATAGAAAAGCTTTGTTTGACAGTTATTGAAAAATGGGAAAACTATATATATGAACGCCTGTGACGGAGACAGCCGTCTGCACATTAACTTTTGACCGGGGTCTGAAACAACTGGAGTAGCACTTTAATGTTCGAAAGCCAGTACAGGGAGTAATTAACCCAAGAAGGTTCCCTGTATTAGTTTGATGGTATCTGTATTGTTGGTAGTTTTAGAGAATTTATGTGGCCATTATTTCGCTACTCGTCCATAAATGGCAGGACTGCCAAAGATGGGACCCAGCTGCCAAAAATCCAAATAGAGGATATAAGCTGAGAGTTCGTTCTGTATAGGAACTTGGGGTGGCAAGCACGTATAGAGAGGCGGTGGAAACGCTGTCTGCTGGGCGAACTTTATTAGTCCAGTGGACATAGGTAACTATATTTTACTGCTCTGTAGTAACTTAAAGGTATTTTGTTGTGGCATTCAAGTATTATAACTATGTGTATTCTTGTTTTGCTTAGTGGGGAAAGGACAGCTGGTAATCTAAGTCAGACCGACAAAAGTAAACTGTAGGCGTCGCTTACCCAAAATATATATAGAGAGTTTATAATATCTATAACTGGTAATCCTAATATCATGACCTGGTAAATTATAGGTCCTCTGAATATTGGATGTAGAGAAGACTGAGGATAATAATTAATTATCTTTATAGGTGGTAATTTTAATATCATGACCGGGTAAATTGTAGGTCCTCTGAATATTGGATGTAGAGAAGACTGAGGATAATAATTAATTATTCTAAGGTTGGGGTTATGTTTTATCTGTGAGTGGTAACTATATCCCTAATGGTCAAGTGATTAAGTTTACGTGTGGTGCTCAGCCTAGAGGTGGTGTGACACCGGTTTTAACAGGCCATGTAAGTGCTGTAACACTTACCTGGTATTATATAATACATATTTGAAACGAAACTTGTGTTGTTGTCTTTCTAGTGAATTTAACGTTGGTTAATAGTAAATATAAATATATATACGATCCTGTTCCCTGAATACCCCTAGAGCCAGCCACTCGGGTAGAAACCTACCCGATACAGGGAGATCTATATGTATAGGCTGGGATATTTGGAGAAATACTGTTACATCCATTGCGGGTTTCTGATTCGTTTACCGGGGAACTAAGTGGTGGGAGCAGTTGCCGGCAATGGCGTTAGAACCCCGTGACAACGCCAAAGGCAATTTATTTGTCAGCAAATTGAAACAGAAAATCCTAAGAGGGTAAAGGGAAGTCCAAAGAAGAATGTCCGTAACCAGTTCTACTTCAGTGTTGACAATTGTAAGGTTAGAGTGTGTAGAGCCTTTTTTTTTCAAGCCACACTGGATGTTGGTTAAAAGGCTATTTATTATGCTATCAACAAAAGACAATATGGTGTACTTGATGGCCATGACTCCAGGAAACAAATTGGATGACAAGATTATTCAACATGTCAAGACACATATTGAATCTTTTTCCAGAATGGAGGCCTACTATTCCAGAAAAGATTAATGAAAGCAGTATCTGGCTCTGATTTAAACAAAAAGAAATTTTACGAATTATGTTTGGTAAAGTGCACCACAGATAATGCTCCACCTGTCAAGGAAGGCAAATATCAACAAGTGTTTTGTGAAAATTACAACTTGTCATTTTTCAAACCTACAAAAGACCAATGCTCTATGTGCAGCTTGTATGACATGAAAACGTCAAGTCAAACTATGGATGAAGACACCGACAAAACATACAGAGAGCACCAAGTTCGTGAAAATGAATCCAGAGTAGAGAAGGGGAAAGAAAAAGAAAAGGCAATCAGTGATAAGGGTTACCATGTAAAAGCTTTTGATCTACAAGCTGTTTTAACAACGCCATGCTCCCTTGTGGGAGAGTTATACTATAAGCGAAAACTGTGCGTTTATAATTTAACATTTTACTATTTGGATGAAACGAAAACAGCTTGCTACATATGGGATGAAACACAGGCAAAACGAGGAGCTTGTGAAATTGCTACATGTCTTCATATGCAAACATCTTCAATCTGCACTTCACAAGTTCGGAAAATAACCTATTACTCGGACACACGTGGAGGACAAAATCGCAACCAGTTTGTTGCAGCAGCATTACTGTATTGTGTAAATAGTCTAAATGTGAACATCATTAATCACAAATTCTTTAAAAGAGGCCATTTCAAAATGGAAAACGATTCTGTCCATGCTTCAATTGAAGTTGTAAAGCGAAAGACATATATTTATGTGCCATCCCAGTGGCAAACGGTCATTGTGCTGGCAAGGAAGAAGAATCCCTATGTTGTAATTCCTTTACAGCATGGTGATTTCAAGGATATTAAAGGCTTTGCAAAGAAAGTATGAAGTCTTTGCAAAATGGAGAAAAGGTAAATTGGCTAAAGATCCGCTGATTCAGGTGAGGAAAAATAATGGGACAACCATATTTATAAAGTATACCTTTGATCCAACAATGTTAATGTATGTGGTTAAAAACATTATATGCAATATATCCACCAAACTATGACCCATAAATATCAGTACTACAACTTGTCCCTCAAAGTATTAACTGAAGAAAATGTCCATTGCTCATTTTCGATATAACTGGATGTTTTTAGAACACCCATAGTTTCGCAAAAAATTGTAGAACTTAGCCGGATGTTATTTGGTTCAATGCTACTATAAGCGTACTCGTCTCCAGACTTTATTGAACAAAGTGTAAGTTTTCAAGCTAACGCTTTGGCGCGCAAAGGGTCACATCGGGGTGGACAATGTCTTGAGTTTCTGTAGACACTGGGATAACTAGGAAGAGATATGTGGGTACCGTACATGATTATTTTAGACGGGTATGTACTTGTAAATCTGAACGACAAAACCGTTTTCCTTAATCTTACATTCTTCTTTAGCTGTCTGTAGGGCGACTGGCACTCTTAAGACTGGGTTAAAAAACCAAAACATTCACATAACACAGACAAACAGGATAGAGCCAACCCTTCACGGATATCTGACAACCTCACCATAATCACAGTGCCAGTTTGTGAAACGGGATAGTACCAATCCTTCATGAAAGCCTGATAATCTCATCATAACCATACTGCCAGGTTGTGAAGCAGTATAGAACCAAACCTTCATGAAAGCCTGATAATCTCATCATAACCATACTGCCAGGTTGTGAAGCAGTATAGAACCAATCCTTCATGAATGTTTGACAATCTCATCATAACCATACTGCCAGGTTGTGAAGCAGTATAGAACCAATCCTTCATGAATGTTTGACAATCTCATCATAACCATACTGCCAGGTTGTGAAGCATGATACAGCCAGCCCTTCGCGGATATCTGACAACGTCATAGTAACCACAGTGTCAGTTTGTGAAGTAGGATAGAGGCAACCCTCCATGAATATCTGACAACATCATCAGAATCACACTGCCAGTTTGTGAACCACGACAGGGCCAATCGGATATCCGACAAGCTTATCATAATCACAATGCCAGTTTGTAAATCTGAATTATAACACCGTATTCAACGATCAAAATCGTATCTTTGCACAAGGCACAGTCGCAAGAATGTTAGGCAAAGTCATGATTGCTTCCATGATCTACTAACAGGTGCTCGTCCTTAGGAGGACACCCACTCCCCTAGGATATATTTAACAGGATGTGTCACCCCTCCTGCACCGTCTATAGGAGGACTGCCACTCCGAAGTCTAGCTTAGAAAACACAAAGTTGCACAGGATAGAGCCCAATGGAATATATAGAGGTGTGATCACCGATAGAGCTTGTTGGAAAGTTGAAATTTTGCTCTAGCGATTTACAACAGACAAACAGACGATTAATTGGGGGGGGGGGGGTTGTTTAACGCAAAAAGTCAAACAATTTTAATATAAAGTATTAGCCTATTTATAAACATTGCGCATACAAATTGAACTACCCACACAACATTGCGCATACAAATTGAACTACCCACACTCGCAAATGATCGCACCTCCAACCCAACCCACAAAAAACAAAACCCACGAAACCCCCCCCCCCCCCCCCCCCACACACACACAAACACACAAACACAAATACAAAAAAATACAAAAAACCTACCCATTTATTCCGTAAAGATATAAAAATGTAACACCTTCACCATTTTTCTTCTTTGATTTTAATTTCTAAAATTTTGCGTGCGTGCGTGTATATATGTGCATGCGTGGTTGTTTAATTTGGAGTGGCATGGCCGAGGATTTATATAGTATGGTAGTGCGTGTTTTAATTATCTAGGTATTGGTAATCTATTATTTGACCAGAAATGTGCTTTTTTCGTCAGCTGCTATATTGACTATTCAGACAGACGGCAGGCACGATTTATTGACGGTATTCAATTTCAGATACTTTGTAACAATTATAACCTTTCTTGATGGTTCAGTTAAGGGTACTTTGAATTAGGTTAATTAAAACAATATTTTAGAATATTTAAAAAATAAAAAATTAAGTAGACTTTAACGCTTAAACCTACCTATAAAAGCTTAGTGACAATAAATAAACAAGGCATGTACATATTATCTGCTCTAAAATGGGTTTTTTCTCACGTGTCAGTTACCTTATGGTCGAGACGTAACCCAGCTCACCTAACGCGCGGCCGATCTAGGATCGATTCCCGTCGGTGGGCCCGTTGGGCTATTTCTCGTTCAAGCCACTTATCCACAACTGTAAAAAAAAAAACGTGGTATGTACTATCCTGTCTGTTGGATGCTTCATATAAAAGACCCCTCGCTGCTAATCGTTAAGAGTAGTAGCCCAGAATGTGGCGGCAGCGTGTTTCCCCTCTTATCTGTGCGGTCCTTAGTCATATGTGCGATGCCATATAACCGTAAATAAAATGTATTGAGTGTGTCCATAACTAAAACATTCCTTCCTTCCTTCAACCACCTCAGTGGATCCATTTATCTCACTGGGTTTTTCTCGTTCCAACCAGTGCACCACAACTGATCAAAGGCGGTGGTATGTGCTTTCCTGTATGTGGTAAAGTGAATATAAAAGATCCCTTGCTGCATTAGGAAAAATGTAGCGGGCTTCCTCTGATGACTACGAGTCAGAATTACGAAATGTTTGACATCCATTAGCCGATGATTAATTAATCTAGTGGTGTCATTAAACAAAACAAACTTGAACTTTCCTTCCTTCGTTCTTTAGTTATATCAGTATTGAACGTTTCTTACTTTGAAGATACCTGGGACCTAATTAGCAAAGGTCTCTTACGCTCTGTTAAACAACAAAACATCCTCTTTGCAAGTACTTTAGCAGTGCACTGCGAGATCGCAAAGTTGCGAGAGTTTAGTGAATTAGGCCCCTGCTCTGTTATACTTTCGCAGAACCCTGCTAGGTCGATGTACTCAGTGTGAGGCAAAGCACACCTATTCAGAATGCTGCCCGCCCACAGTATACAATACACACAAACACAAACAGACACAGACACAGACATACACACACACATACACAGGCAGACATACAACAGCATGAGACAATTTGTAAAGCCAAAAAATATTTATTTATCCCCAGCGCCAACACACAAACACACACACACACACACACACACACACACACACACACAAACACACACACATATACACAAATTTATAATACCTACAAACACAGACACACACGCACGCACTCACGCAAGAATGCATACATGCATGCCCAACCCCACTAATAGTTGGATAATTATCGTATATAAGATTGTTTCCGTGACAAACCGGCATTTTGCAAATGATTTACTCATGAAAAAAAGCCAAAAACCAAAACCAAAACGTCCTATCCACGTTTCTAGATGAATGTGTCGTGCTGCTCGATAATTTCTGTTAGCGTTCCTAGAAAACCTTTACGTAATTATAATGAACTTCCTGGTTTAGCTGATCAAGTAGACAGTTATGAACACTTTACTTGTCAACAACCCAGAACGAAATACACCAATTAGCTGTATCGCTTGCTAGCTGAACAATGTAGTAAAAATTACTATAATAATTTTATGTGAAAAACATAAGAAACGAGAAAAACAATCGAGGAAATAAGGGAAAAAGAAAAAGGAAAAAAAACGGAGAAGGAACTAAAGAAGATGAAGAACCTACTTTTAAAGATTTGTACATGGGGGAGAGCATGGTCACCCCCCCCCCCCAAAAAAAAAAAAAACGAGAAAAAAACCGGAGAAGGAACTAAAGAAGATGAAGAACCTACTTTTAAAGATTTGTACATGGAGGAGAGCATGGTCACCACCACCCCACCCCCCCAAAAAAAAACGAAAAAAACGGAGAAGGAACTAAAGAAGATGAAGAACCTACTTTTAAAGATTTGTACATGGGGGAGAGCATGGTCACCCCCACCCCCAAAAAAAAAAGAGAATCAAGGAAAGACGGAAAAATTAAAATGAAAAGAAGAAATAAAAGTAGATGACGAAGCCGAAGCATGGCCAGTGCACCCACTACCACCACCACTACCACCACCCGAAAACCAATGAAAGATGTGGAAAAGAGAAGAAAAAAAAACAGAAACAAAAATAATTAACGAAAGAAGATAAGAACAACAACGCCCTCTTCTTCATAGATGTAATTGAGGTAAAGCATGGTCAATCCCCCACAAAAACAACAACACCATCTTTTTATCTAACTTGAGAAAAATCAATATTGATTATCTTTGCTGTTCACCTCCCCTCACTTTTACTTTTAGACTAGGCACGGCCCTGGTTTTCTCTGACGCCTTTCCGAAGTCAGCTTTATTAGCGACAGATAACAAGGAAACCATGCTGATGCAAGGAGATACTCAGGGACTGGTACTGCCGAAGTTGGAACATAATTATTCTACAAGGTGGACGGCAGAGAATAATGAGTTGAGGTACATTGACACTTACAGCAATACTGTCTTTTATTGCCCACTTGACACGATTAACTAGCCTTGATAGGTTATAATTTCTAAATTCACAGAGTGATGTAAACACAATCAATGACGTCACATGTCCCTGCTGATTATACAACAAGGTGGACAGCGGAGAAGGCTGGGTTGAGGTACCCCGGCACTTAAAGCGATGGAATACTGTTTTGTATTACCCACTTGACTCCATTAGCTAACTGTGAGAGGTTACAATTTCTAAATTCGCAGAGTGACGTAAACAATAACGTCTCAAGTTCATGCTTATTTTAGATTTTCTGGAAATAGGTATTTGACGAGAGGCTAATTGATGTTCTGTAATATATATATATATATATATATATATATATATATATATATATATATATATATATATATATATATATATATAAATTTAACTTTGATGAATGGTTTTACAAAGAGCGCTCATCTTGCCAGGAGCAGTAATATTAAATAATTCCAGACTTCAGTAGTTCTTCATCGTTTTATTGCTACAGCTCTGTTTCGTATGGTCAAATAATGACCACACTCTTCAGGCAATATTAACGAATACTGTTAAAAACGTTTGCGACTGATGACGTCACAACATTAGTTGATGTATGACGTAATTCTCGACAACTATATCGCGTCACCAAGAAAGTTTTGAGAATTCAGGTCTTATACTGGCGCTTGGTACAGTTAGGTGGCATCGGTGTTACTGATGTTTTTGAGAACGAATTTATTTCGGTGGTGGCATGGACTTGCTAATTCATTGCGTTTGTTCAGGCTGCACAGGTGTTTCTGACATATTATGATAAACTTTTCGTAAAGGCATAGGTCACATTTCTTATTTATGTTACTGTAGGGTTGGCATTTTTTGAGTACCTTCCACTTTATGCGGAAGGATTTGTTATTGTCCTTCAGGTTCCATATGTGTTTTGACAGCTCTGTTTCATTTCTTTTGTTTTCATGTTGGAAGGATGCCGTGTGGTTTCTGTATCGTTCTTTGAAATTGGTTGCTTGCCCTACGTATGATTCTGTGTTTGATTTTGTTGTCACTGTTGCTTGGTACACCACGTTGTATTGGAGGCATTTTTTGTCG
This sequence comes from Gigantopelta aegis, assembly GCF_016097555.1. Lineage (NCBI taxonomy): Eukaryota > Metazoa > Mollusca > Gastropoda > Neomphalida > Peltospiridae > Gigantopelta > Gigantopelta aegis. The sequence continues at coordinate 74,857,068 of NC_054707.1, read as the reverse complement.
AGTGGGCATTCGGGTGCCTTTCTACAGTTGCACTCTTTTTTTGGTTGCTGTGCTGGCGTCGTTGTTGCATCAGAGAGTATTTTCTTGTTGTGGGATGAGATGGTGTTTTTTATATTTGGCATGCATGAGTAGCTATGTTTGAGTGTTGTTAAAGATCTTGTGTAATGGGTGGTTCTTGGTGAAGCATTGTCGATTGTGTTTTGAAAATATTTTTCCGATGCTGCTTTTGACGTTAGAGTCCCATGGAGGATTGTACCATGTGATGTTTCTTTTTCGGTTCTTTCGTCTTGAAGGTTGATTTGGTCTTTTGTATGTAAGTTTGTAATCGTATCCACTTCTGTGATTGCTTTTTGGTAGGGGGCTATGGCTTCCTTAAATATTTCTTTACTAGATGAGATGCTTGTTAGTCTCTTGTTGATGTTTGCTGGCATGTTTCTTAGTATTCCTCGGAGGATGGTTACTTTGATGGTGGACGTATATAATAATGCGTTGTTGGGTTTTTCATGTATGGTTTGAAGACAAGGCATTTGTGAGGTCGAAGGTTACGTCTAAAAGATTACCATTTTCTTGTTTGCTTCTATTGTGATTTTTAGGACGTTTGATTGATAAATACTTTGTTGACTTCTTGTTTTGTTTTTTCAATTTCTTTTGGGGTGGCTTTACATACTGCAATAAAGTCGTCGCGATATAGTCCTATTTCATCTTTGAATTTTGATGCAATCAAGCAACGACAGCTACAAATGTACCTATTAGCTCACAGGTTTCCTCTCCGTCATATGAACCATTGTCACACAAAAAATGTTGTTTGTGTCTTTCTTTATCATGATAACCTTTGTGGTACAGGAGAAATTTTTTGCAAAAAAAATAATGGAACTCGTCCTGTTAGAATGTAATATTAGCAAATAGAGATGCATAGTCGAGTGAAAGACCATAGGAGATTTCAACAACGATGGGACATGCACACACATCAAAGGTGATAAAATGCGAAATTTACGTTTTTCAGGGATATATTTTAGAACCAGATATGGCGCTGCTTGTGTTTCTCCAAAGGTGAACACTTTGGTTGCCTTGATAATCTGTATGTTAGAATGGTTGTCTAAAATATGCTTGCTGATAATGCCAATTTCTGATTTGCTTGGGTTGATTAGTCTGCATGTCGGGTTGTTGTCGAAATCAGGTTTATGGTCTTTCAGTGTTAGAATCGAATCTCAATTTGCTGATACTTCAATTCTATCATCGAAGTTCCAGTTTTATTTGCAATTTCCTCCTGTCTGTTGAGGTTACCATGGATCTGTGGTACTGTGGCTAGTTGTTTGTAGGATTTTGTTACGTTTTTGTTTACGAGGTCAATGTAGTCTCTTGGTTCGGTTTTGTAGAAGTTGCTGATTTTGTCTGCTTTAAAGACACGTAGGACTATGTCTTCCGACGTATATCTTTAAGGTCTTTGCTAAGTTTGAAAAAAAAGGTTGTTGGGGTAGTTCCTGGTTTTAAATTCAAACGTGCTGTATTATATCTACATACAGTCAAACAAAAAATGCAGTTCTTTCATATGTTCGGTGGTGATCGTTTAGATTTAAAGCCGTACATGTTTCCTTGATTGCCTTGTCAATGTTTGGGTTGAGGTAGAAATAAGCCTTCCAACGCATTCGTTGTATAAGTGAAACAGTTTTTTCAATCAGTCAAGGAGGAACGTAGTTTTGCTTGCTAGTGGGAGAATTATTGGTGGAATACTCGAAGTCCCCTTCCTTGTAAATTCATTCTAATACGCGCTCAAACTGGTTTACAGGAGCATTACCAAATCAAACTTTGATGAATGGTTTTTACAAAGAGCGCTCATCTTGTCAGGAGCAGTAATATTAAATAATTCCAGACTTCAGTAGTTCTTCATCGTTTTATTGCTACAGCTCTGTTTCGTATGGTCAAATAATGACCACACTCTTCAGGCAATATTAACGAATACTGTTAAAAACTTAGCTACTCATGCATGCCAAATATAAAAAACACCATCTCATCCCACAACAAGAAAATACTCTCTGATGCAACAACGACGCCAGCACAGCAACCAAAAAAAGAGTGCAACTGTAGAAAGGCACCCGAATGCCCACTCGACAAAAAATGCCTCCAATACAACGTGGTGTACCAAGCAACAGTGACAACAAAATCAAACACAGAATCATACGTAGGGCTAGCAACCAATTTCAAAGAACGATACAGAAACCACACGGCATCCTTCCAACATGAAAACAAAAGAAATGAAACAGAGCTGTCAAAACACATATGGAACCTGAAGGACAATAACAAATCCTTCCGCATAAAGTGGAAGGTACTCAAAAAATGCCAACCCTACAGTAACATAAATAAGAAATGTGACCTATGCCTTTACGAAAAGTTTATCATAATATGTCAGAAACACCTGTGCAGCCTGAACAAACGCAATGAATTAGCAAGTCCATGCCACCACCGAAATAAATTCGTTCTCAAAAACATCAGTAACACCGATGCCACCTAACTGTACCAAGCGCCAGTATAAGACCTGAATTCTCAAAACTTTCTTGGTGACGCGATATAGTTGTCGAGAATTACGTCATACATCAACTAATGTTGTGACGTCATCAGTCGCAAACGTTTTTAACAGTATTCGTTAATATTGCCTGAAGAGTGTGGTCATTATTTGACCATACGAAACAGAGCTGTAGCAATAAAACGATGAAGAACTACTGAAGTCTGGAATTATTTAATATATATATATATATATATATATATATATATATATATATATATATATATATACATACATACATACATACATACATACATACATACATACATACATACATACATACATAGATAGATAGATACATACAAACATACATACATACATACATACATACATATATATATATACCATTATCAGCTGAGTAACAAGCTACATGAAACTTAATAAAAGTGTGTTAATTAGAAACTATTATATTTATTGTACCAGATTCTGGTTAAAACCTCTAGCGTTAACTACTTGACAAATGTACACTAAATAAATGTTTATTAATGTTTTGGGACTAAAAACTATTACTCACACAAATAGACAATATCGTATTATTACCAATCAGAGCAACAATTGCTTGAACTCCTTAAGTGTTAGATGGTACACCTCTTTAAGGGACATTCCTGAGTTTGCTGCATTGTAAGATGTTTCCGACTAATAAAATATTTCTATGATTAAACTTACATATTAAATATATTTCCTGGTTTAGAATATTAGTGTCTGTATATTCAATGTGTTTCTGGTCGTTTTAATATTTGTAAGAAGCCCAAACTGGATTTTGTCTTCAAATAATTTTGTACGTACGAATTTTTATTTTTTTTGCAGATAAAATTAAATATAACCTAGTACAAATATTAGAACGATCAGAAACATGTTTAATATACAGCCACTGATATTTCATGCACAAAAATATATTTGATATGTAATTACAATCGTTAAAACATCTTTGTTAGTCGATAATATCTTAAAAAGTGCAACAAACTCAGGAGTGTCCCTTTAAGGCAACGCCACACGATACGAGTGCGTCATACAGGAATAGCAGATTGCACAGCAATCGATGAAATCATAATGTTTGTCTTGCCGCAATCAGCTGTTCTCATGCCTCTTCTCGTACGACGTCCCGTATCATGTGGAGTCACCTTTAGCTATGTAGTGCAAGGCAACCTAGAATCTTCACTGTTTGTCAAACGAGGAGAATACTGGACATTTTAACTTTTATTTAAAAGCAAATAAAAGTAAATTCAGAAAGAATTGTAAGTCAGATCGTTACGCAAGATGAAACTCGTGGTCATCATTTTGATCCAGAAAAAACCCTTCTTGGTACATAGTTTTCAATAGACACCCGCTAAAACAAATGTCCTATTAAGTCAGATCATAAGGCTTAACGTGCACATTCAGAGCAAATTGTTTTAGCGCACGCCTGCCATGGGCACAGGTGCCGGCCTCGGTCGGCTCCTCCGTCCAGTACAGTCCTATGAGGAGCAAGAGGTCTTTTATATAGCACTTTCCCACAGACGGGATAACACATACCTTGGCCTTTGATCTACCAGAATACTGATTGGAGTGTAAAAAAAATGGATCCGCCGAATAAACGCGAAAGGGTTAATGGTTTTGTTTTTCGGTGAGCAAGTTTATAGAAAACATGCCACGATAGATGTACAAAAGATGAAATGAAGATATTGGCATGTTTTGTAACTGTCGTGGAAGCTGCCGATATGCTGCGGTAAGTTCAGCCAGCCGTTTGTCACTAACGCTTACTACCATGTTTTGTAACTGTCGTGGAAGCTGCCGATATGCTGCGGTAAGTTCAGCCAGCCGTTTGTCACTAACGCTTACTACCAGTGCCGGATTTATAAGGGGGCAAAGGGGGCCCCAGACTAAGGACTTCCTTTAAGGGACATTCCTGAGTTTTCTGCATTGTAAGATGTTTCCGACTAATAGAATATTTCTACGATTAAACTTACATATTAAATCTATTTTCTTGTTTAGAATATCAGTGTCTGATATTCAATAGTTTCTATTCGTCTTATAAGAAGCCTAAACTGGATTTTGTCTTCAAATAATTTCGTACGTACGAAACAAGCTATATTTTAGGAAATAAGATGACACTCAACCTATTACAAATATTAGAACGATCAGAAACACGTTTAATATATAGCCACTAATATTGTATGCAGAAAAATATATTTGATAGGTAATTACAATCGTCAAAAGTCTCTGTTAGTCGATAACATCTTAAAAACTGCAGCAAAGTCAGGAATGTCCCTTTATTAAAAAAAAATGTAATAATTATAAAATTAGTTAATTTTTTTATTTGTCATGTAATTTAATTTCTATGTTGAGGGGCCCCCGAACATGAAGTGTCCGGGGCCCTCAAGGTCTAAATCCGGCCCTGCTTACTAGTCAAGGTTTTACGCTACACGTATGATGACTCAGGAACGAGTCAAACTAGTTTGCAAACGTTTATCGAAAACTAGCTGTCTGAACTTAGCCCTGACGATTCTCCTTCAGCTGCTACTGAATGTAGCTTCGAGTGACTTCCTCACACGCTTTGTCCACCAGATCCGGGTTTTTTTGAAAATTTTAGAGCATAGACTCAAAACTCTAATAGAGTCTGAGACTCGAATGCCATGGCAACGCAATACAAATTGTAAGAGTGTGACGTCATTAGAGATATGAGTCTAGACTCTAAAGTTTTAAAAATACAGGCATCTTCAGATATATATATATATATATATATATATATATATATATATATATATATATATATATATATATATATATCCTAAATTGAAAGTCGATTTAACGGCATAGCTGCAGTTTATAGCAAAATTTAAGAAGAAAAAAAAACCCTCTGGACTGAATGCATTGACGTACAAGCTGGCCATATTTAAAAAGCAAAGATGCAGAGAAAATGTTTGACATGGTTTAAGTAAGAGAAAATTGGGTAACGTTTGTTTTTTAATATCCCTCTTGGGATCGAGCCCTTTTGGTAGACCTTGGATGTGGGGTTGATCTTGTTGTTGTTGGGTTTTTTTTATAATGTTGTTGTTTTGTTTTGTTTGTTTTTGTTGGGTTTTTTTTGTTGTTGTTCTAACCAGTGTTTGCTGTAAAGGTCGTGATATGTAATGCACTGTCTGTGGGAAGGTACATAATAACACTTTAAAGAAGTAGCCTATGTGATAATAGCGTGTTTCTGGTCTATCTAAATAAAGTTAAAGTTTCTTTTGTTTAATGACACCACTAGAGCACATTGATTTATTGATCATCGGCTATTGGATATCAAACATTTTGTAATTTTGTTATATAGTCTTAGAGAGAAAACCGTCGAAAAAAAATGTCATTAGTAGCAAGGGATCTTTTATATCTACCATCCCACAGACAGGATAACACATACCACGGTATTCAAAATACCAGTTGTGACGCACTGGCTAGAACGAGAAATAGCCCAATGGGCCACCGACGAGAATTGATCACAAACCTACCGCGCCTTTATACGAGCTCTTTGCGACTGGGCTACGTCCCTCCCCATCTAAAACAACAGTCGCAAGACGATGAATATGTTAACCACCAATTAGCCGTAGTTTAACACAATATATTTGAAGTGTCTTTTAAACAATTGTTTGGGTTTTTTTTAGTTCCTAACAGGCTGCGACCAATTATAATCATGACAAACAAGTGACTGTCTTATTAAAAGTGATGTATTTTGTTCTACAACTCAATTAGAGAACTCTGTGTAACTTACCATGAGAGGAACGCGGACTAAATTCGACACATGACATGTAAAATGCTTTCTTAACGTAGTTCTGCAAGGTTTGTGACATTAATTGCACGACAAAAACACATTATAACGTTATACGGCTATGGTCATGTTTCAAAAGGCGGGTTCGTACGGAGTACAAGGAAATTGACGGTTCGTAATTCATCTATGGAATTATTATATTATGTGCGGTTCGTCATTTTCCATTTTTAGGGCTACTACATGAAACATATATGTTTCTAACCATGCACAGTTGACGAACACTTTGTTTAATATTTTTTAAAGGAAAAATTCAGTTTGTGAAGCGTTCTGGTCCGGTCGGCGTTTTACCAACACCCATCGCTAACACTTGATATGAATACTGATAGGCATTACGTCCATACCAGTGAATAGTTTGTAATTTAATATAATTTGTTAATGAAATGATTCTTAATTAACACAAGTTATACACTCAACAGTATTTACTATTGTTATGGGTGGATTATGTACATGTATAATATTCACTACAATATAGGCACAAAATTGTAGAATACCCTTTGCAGATCGAATATAAAAATTGAAAACTAATTCTAACAACAGGGGGCTTACAAATCGTAAAAATTAAATGATTTGGTCTTGTTGGTCTGCCACGTGTGAGGTCATGTGACATGCACCGAATGTTAATTGATCTTTCGCCATTTTAATTCAATTTCTACGAGTCATGTGGACCCGATATTGGTAATTTTAAGGAATAAACAAAAACGACTTAGTAAAATTAATGGATTTAGTGGTTTTTAAAGTTTTGTATTTAAATACTTACTTGTTTTAACTTTTATATTAATGAAAATGTTTCAGAACTGCGGAGAAAACCTTCGCAAATGAACTACATGCAGACGACAACAAATCGGTTGTTGATTGCGCGAACCGTGCAGTAGAAAATAAATTGAACGGAGTTGCAAGCATAAGGCAACTAGGGACATTGACGATACACATATACACACACAAAAGCACAAACACGCGTACTCACACACACATAAACACACACACACACACACACACACACACATACATGTACATGCACACACATACAAACACACACATACATACACACACATACATACACACACATACACACATATACATGCATACACACACAAACACACACATAAAAACACACACACACATACAAACACATACACACATATACATGCATACACACACAAACACACACATAGACACACACATACACACATTTACACACATACACCACACACACACACACACACAAACACACATAACCACACACACATACACACATAAACACACGCACACATACACATACATAAAAACCCAGTACCTATCGCCTTATGGTAGCAGAGAAGTAAATTGACCAATCAGCGTCGTGTTGCCCACGAAGATAGTGCTTTTAAAATGCACCCCATTTTTTAATAAAATAATTTATGAGTTTGAAAATAGGTAAGAAATTGGATCTTTGACAGGAATTGCACCTACATTTATGGTACACAGTTGTGTTGAATGAGATCTCACTTTCCATGAGTTATTTGTACATACCGAGTATGAATACATGGTCGGGGAGGAGTGACTTCCTAGCAGCCGTGAAATGGCAAATTGGGATGTGCCTCTAAAAATGAAAGATTATTTCCAGATTTGGGTTGACATCACTTAGTTCAGACATTCTTGCTGCACAAAACAAGGACTGGCTATCATCACTACATGTGTGATTCACCTGGGAAAATTCTATTTTTCTATTTTTTTAAAATTTATGTTAATATGGTGGACAGTGTGTTATGATTTACTTCACTGCTACCTTGTGTCGATGGCTTAACAACGACACAACCGAGGCCGGTGTAAAAGGAACGCAGGTCCGCAGGACCTCGGTTCCTAGGAACAGTAGTCCTATCGGATCTCCATAGCTTAGGAACCATAGTCCTACCCGGACTTTCATACCTGATTTATTTTTAAGTTGTTTTTATCCTAGGACTTGTATTCCTACCGGACTTAAATTCCTTCTACAGCAGTGACAGAAGTACAAGTCCGGCAAATTAGATGTCCGTTTGTTGAGAAAAAAAGTGAGTTTTTGGCAGCCTTACCTCGTAGTGTGATGGATAAGTATACGAGTCTCTTAAGATTATTGTGGGTTCAAATCTCTATGTCAAAATATTATTTTTAAGTTTGAGTATCAACTTAATAATTTTTTTACGTCATAGACTTGTGGATCAGATACGTGAGTGAACTTTTGTAATCGTCTTACATTTTTGTCAGCATATTGAAATAGGACGAATATCTTGCTTTTTTCAAAAGTATATAATGCAACTACAGATATAAAGTAGACTATGTGTTCATGTGTTCAACACGTAGAAATATATATCTAAACAACAATATGTAGCCCAAAGTTGTTTTATATAAATGTGTGTGTGTGTGTGTGTGTGTGTGTGTGTGTGTGTGTGTGTGTGTGTGTGTGTGAAAACTGGTAACTCCAAACAACTTAACATTTGGCGAACAGCAAAAGATAATTTCTATATATACCAACATAATTTTTAATAATATGTTTTATAAGTTTATATTTTGACGGTAAATCACAATCTGATTATTTGTGATTTTCTTAATCTTTGTCCGATCGGACTTCCATTCCTCGGAATCCTTGTCTGTGGGACTTGTATTCCTAGGAATTTAAGTCTCTGGGACGTGGATTCCGAGGAATGTAAGTCCGTGGGACTTTTATTCCTGGTACTCCTGGTCCACAGGACTTTCAATCCTAGTATTCCTAGTCCTCTGGAATTTATTTCCGATATTTTGCTTATTACATATATGATTCCTGAAAATCCCTGAAATAAAACTTTGAAAACTGTACTTCGTTCTAGTAGTTAGTACTAATAACTAGTACTATAATGGCCAGTTAGGCCCTACTACAATATAAAAATAACAGGAATAATAAGCATGAAAAATTACCTTTTACTGATGAACAATTAAAAATAGCATCAAAAGACTTGAAATTAATTATCACTGCCTGCCTCATGGCAGTTTTGACCATCATAAGCATAAGATATGGGTTGAGGAAAGGGTCTCTGCATTGTTATACCTGGCCATAAGAAACATCATAAGCGTTCGAGACTGGGTGGAGGTGGGGTCGGGGGGGGGGGGGGATGAGGGGTCACTCCCCCAGTGCTGGGGGGTCAATGGACACGTTCGGGCAAAATGAGCTGGCCTGACATTTTCACCATGTATTTCCATCATTCTACTCACAATATTAGTTGTAATCCATGTACAAATGCAGACTGATTTGTTTGGAATCCTATATAGCGTCTTGGTAGTAATGCGAATATAAATATACGCTGTGTTACAGATTCGGATATTTTCGTTTTATTCGGGCAATAAAAATCAGCCTGCCCCCACCCCACCCCTACTCCCAAAAAGAGAGCCTGAATGCCTATTGTGACCAAAACTGTCAGGTGTAAAAGTGTCATGAATAGTTAGTCTGTTTAAAAATTTCTTTGTAAATTGTGTGTGCATATTATTGACAGTATGATAATTGTTCAGGGGTTACTGTTTTGTCTTAGTCGGTGTAGTGGCCCACTGAGCTGTTAAAACCCACTATTTCTATTAATTGATAAACGTTAATGATAACCATTTAACATAATTTGATATCGATGGTATGATTGGTTGGGACTAAGATATCATAGAGCCCAGAGTCTGCTGTCATATGTTAGACCAAATTAATTTTTGAAAATGAAAATTGACAAAGCAGGCACATGTTCAGTAAATTATGCAGGGGGGAGGTCTAGACTGTGGCAGGTAGAAATTTATTTTGAAGAGGGGTGTTTAGACCACGCCACCCCACCCCACACCTTACGTACACGCGCCTGCAACATTATTGACAAAAAGGCACAAACTTAAAAATTATATAAGATGGGCAAGTTATACTTATCTGCGAGTACTAATACATGCTTCGAATTATTGAAAATCTTTTCGAGTTACATTTAAATGTTTAAACATTTATTAGTTGGAACAACACGCAGTGGATAAAGACCTTGGTTTTGCTCGTGTAATAAGGTCAACAAAATGTGTACATGTGTACTCTTGCAAATAATATAAATGGAAAATATTGGAATAAATAGAAAATATTTAAATAAGGAGAGGCGCCAGTATCCCAAGTTAATTCAATAAACCAGAAAGGAGACTGCTTTTCATTTTGTTTACATTTATAATTTATATTTTATATGTACCACCGGACTTAAATTTTGATTGTCCAGGAATGCAAGTCCGACCCAGACTTAATATCCTGGCAGTCAGACCAGTATTCCTAAGGAACGTAAGTCCTAGGACTTGCATTCCTAGGTATATTAGACCTAGGACCTGCATTCCTAGGAGACTAATTCCGGCCAGACAACTATTCCTACGGACTTGCATTCCGTTTACACCGGTAGAACGTAAATGTATTTGGAATGCAACGTAAGGGAAGTAACTCGTTTTTAATTTTAACAATTTGTAATAAAAGCGATTGTTTCCCTTGCATATACTAGTGTTTTAAATATTGTTGAATGACAGATACCGGCCTCGGTGGTTTCGTGGTGAGGCCATCGGACTACGGGCTGGTAGGTACCGGGCTCGCAGCCTGGTACCGGCTCCCACCCAGAGCGAGTTTCAACGACTCATTGGGTAGGTGTAAGACCACTACATCTTCTCTCTCACTAACCACTAACAATTAACAACTAACCCACTTTCCTGGACAAACAGCCCAGATAGCTTAGGCGTGTGCCCAGGAAAGCGTACTTGAACTTTAATTGGATATAAGCACGAAAATAAGTTGAAATGAAATGAAATGAAATGAACGACAGATTTTACGTTAAACCCAAACTTTAATTTTTGAGAGGCGTGAGCAAGACTGCACCGTGTACTCTCGTCAGTTTGAACTGAAGGGTGCGAAACGCCGAACCCCAGTCTCAGCAAATATATTGTTAAAATTGTTTGTTTTGTTGTCCACCTTGGCCATTTAGCAAAAAAAGAAGAAAGAAAGAAAGAAAAATAACAGAAAAGAGGGGGGTGGGGGGATATTTAAAAATAAAATGAATTTTGTAAGTATAGATATAGATTATTGTAGGAGCGGCCAAAAAAAAAAAAAATGTTGTACAGAATTTATGAAACGTGTTTGGGAATATATTTTATTCCCCTGGCAAAAACGAGGTGTATAAAACAATTCCCAAACGAGTTTTATAACTTTCGTATGGCACTTATGCGAATGCTATAAAATAAAAAAATTCACAACCTGTGATTTAAAACAAACGTTTAATATAATTGTAAGAGCTTCACAGTCGATTTTAACATTGAGTGATGTTAATTACAGTGACGTTGAAAGATGTCAATTTCACAAACCGCTACTGCCACGAGCTTGTAGCTGCTATAGTGACTCGTGACGTCAGAAATGTGCCATAACATTTTTCAAGGTATTGTTATGATCAAAGAAAAAAAGAAATGTTTTATTTAACGACGCACTCAACACATTTTATTTACGGTTATATGGCGTCAGACATGTGGTTAAGGACCACACAGATTTTGAGAGGAAACCCGCTGTCGCCACTACATGGGCTACTCTTCCGATTATGTCATGTCATGTCATAGGGTTTTACGTGCACATTCAGAACAAGCTGTTGTAGCGCACGCCTGTCGTGAGCACAAGAGCCGGCCTTGGCCGGTTCCTCCGTCCATGACAGGAAAGGTGGGGAGAGGGGAGAGGAGGGAGCACCAGCAGCCCGATCAAATCGTTAGCAGGCGGGTGGGGGTGGGGGTGGTGCTATGGAATTTGAATGGAGCAGTTAAATGCCAACGTGAAAAGGGTGCGCAATTTTGATCGAGGGAATTTGGCGCAATTTTGAACGGTCGGTCGAAAGGTAAATGGCCGAGCATTATAGGTTTTGATATTAGTGAATCGAGAGTAGCTCGTTAATTTTAGACCTCTACGATGCTGTGGTGTCTCCCTAGGTTGCCCATAGGGCCTCTTCCGATTAGCAGCAAGGGATCTTTTATTTGCGCTACCCACAGGCAGGATAACACAAACCATGGCCTTTGTTGAACCAGTTATGGATCATTGGTCGGTGCAAGTGGTTTACACCTACCCATTGCGCCTTGCGGAGCACTCACCCATGGTTTGGAGTCGGTATCTGGATTAAAATCCCATGCCTCGACTGGGATCCGAACCCAGTACCTACCAGCCTGTAGACCGATGGCCTACCACGACGCCACCGAGGCCGGTTGTTATGATCAATGCCGTAAAGACAGCATTGGAAAATATAATATTTATGTAACTGTTTATTGAAGACCATATGGGTAATAAACGATGATATAGATGTATAACAAATTAAAATTCCTGGATTTTGTACTTGGTTAAGTACTGTTATGTTATGTGGCCTATTCCTTCCTTTGTCAGGAAAAGCAGTTTTAATTAGATTTTGTTACACGTCCGTTACTGAGAACATCATTCGTTATTTTTGAAAACACATACTGTTAACACATATACGTGTGATAATTATTTAAAGACATACAATTGGCTGCTCCTAGGTGATGACCATGTCGCTAATGCCATACCATCCAATGAACAATAAAATATGATCGAAATGGATCACTCAAGGACGTTCAAGTTAACCTGAAAATGACTTATCTTATCTGTGAGTCACAAGGTAACTGCAAGCGCTAGGGCCGTAAACAAGTTTAAATTTATTTTAAAACTGGGGTTTGGGGGGGTTATATGTAAGAAATAGAATGCTACATTCGTGTCTGTTAGATACCATTTATCTTACAGCTCGTTGTTTAAAACTGTATTAAAATCGCGTTCGCTCGTTTGGTTCACTTTAAAATAAGTCGTTTTAAGGTAAATGGTGTCTATCGTCAATCATGTAGTATTCTCTGTTTTAAAAATTGTGTTTCCAGGAACCTGACCCCACCTAGAGAAAAAGAGCCGAACCCTAAAAACAATTTCAATAATGGGTTTCTTTTCTATTTTAAAATGAAAAGGGTATATGTAGATCCTTTGAATTAAAAAAACAAAAACATTACATTAGTCTCGGCTCAACAAACTGAGCAAACACTTAAATAAGGAATCCCATTAAAAGTATGCTAAATCTACTTTTTGTAAAATATATCATTTAAATGCACTTGGCTATGGTATATACCACAGCCTTTGATTTGTCATTAGTAGGGCAATGAAAAAAATCCGGACGAACGATATTTTGCCGGGGTGGGTGGGGGGGGGGGGGGGGGGGGCGCATTTTAATGTTATTTCGACATTTTCAAAAAAAATTATACAGAATACAAAATAGAACTAATACATTTAAAAAAAACAAAAAACATATAAGAATAAAATAGAAGATGTTATGAAAATGTCTCGTATGTATTAATATATTAGCATAATAAATGCGTAAATCAATTCTATATACTTCACAGTATATAATCTACCGATAAAAATTTGGAAATATAAATATACATTATACTCTATACAACTATATAGTTTTGTCCAACAATTCTAATTTGATTGTTCTGTCACTTATTATGGAAATAAACTTATCTATATGATAATACATCTTCAGACTGTTTTTGGAATCCAGTTAACGTTAGATGTTGCATTTTGACTTTTTAAGAATAATTAGGGTTGCTAAAGTAATTGTAATGTGCATTTAGTTGAAGTGTGACGAAAATGCCGGAAACATTACCTTAAACACGTCAACATTATTTTCACGTGACATCAACAATGCGTTGATGTTTTATTAATTATGCTCATTGATGTCAAAGTGATACTACGTGCATTCGTTTGATTATTTTTCAACTTCAGAAATATTGTGAGGCAAAAATAAATGTCGATGGTGGTGTCACTGTACTATCCCAGTGTAAGTAGGGGCCATGTTCCTAAAATATGTGGATAATTTAATTTGAAAAGGCCCAAGACAAGAAATTATCATGTTCAAACTCGCTAAGCCAGGATTTAAGGAGGGAGGGCACCCAATCAAGCCTCACTAGTAAATCCTGTTCGAATTTTAATTCAGTTCAGTTTAGTGCATCAATTAACCGTAAGAACTGCCCTTGTATTGAAGGACTGCCCTTGTATTGAAGGACTGCCCTTGTATTGAAGAACTGCCCTTGTATTGAAGGACTGCCCTTGCATTGAAGGACTGCAAGTGTCGATCCAAGGGGAATGTATTCGCACACCACTACGAAATTTGAAATGCGCGAAAAATTAAGTGTTTAGCAGATGAACATAATGCATCAATTACTATTTTTACAGAAATCATTTATTGGTTTTAGTGGGTGAACAATGTTTACAATGGTTAGTTTGATATTTCCGCGAACGTTTCTTTGTTTGTTTTCGTTAACGACCACTAGAGCGCATTGATATATTAATCATCGGGTATTGGATGTCAAACATTGGGTAGTTTTGACATATAGACTTAGAAAGAAAACCCACTATATTTTGTTCCATTAGTAGCGATACATCTTTTATATACATCATCCCATAGACAGGATAACACATACCATGGCCTTTAATATACCAGGCGTGGTGCACTGGCTGGAACGAGAAATATTCCGCGAACGATTACGTGAACATGCGTGTACGTTAGTGTACTATTAGCTACTGTAGGTGCCCTTTTTAAGCGTTGCCCCTTCTCTAGGAAAATCCTGCATCTGACACTCCCTATTTTGAATAATTGCCATATTACTACGCTTTCTCCATCCGCTGACAATACAGTCTGGTTGTGACCTCTGTTTGAGTTTACGCTATATCTGCTATTGTTTCCTCTGAAGTGAATGTACTTTTTAAAAAATAATAATTAAATAATAATAATAATAATAAATTGTTTAATTAATTTTTAATTAATCTTTTAATTAATTTTTCAATTAATTTTTAAATAAAATTAAAAATAAATAAATAAGAAAACAGGTCGACCAACATCACCTAATTTGTATCGCAGGTTCCCGGAAACACATTTGCTTCAGGCTTTAGTTATTTGTGGGCAGGACGTAGCAAATTTGTAAAGTGGTGATCGATCCACGTCAGTGGCCTCATTTATTGTTCCAGCCAGCGCACCACGACTGATGTATCGCAGCCGTGGTATGTGATATCCTGTATCCATTGCTATTATTGGCAAAATGTATCATGTTTCCTATCTAAGACAATAGCCGATGATTTATAAATCAAGGTGGTCTAGTGACTAGTGGTGTCGTTAAACAAAACAAACTTTAGTTATTTGTTTAGAAAACTAAATCTAATACATACGTAAGTGATAAATCAGCACCAGTGGAGGTCTTTAATGATATTCACGGATATATCTATTCCATATTTCCAATCTAATTTCGATTATTTTGAGGAAATGAAAACTTTTACCTAGGTCGCTGCTAGAAGAGGAAGAGGGGAAGTGACAAAATGTGAAATATGTTTAATAAATCGTGGTTTTGGGGATGGTTGCAAATATTTTCATCTTTTTTTATAGATAATATGTGCTGTTTAATAGTAAAGGTTTGCCAGTATTAAGAAATTTATCTCAATTTGTAAGAACCATTTTTAAAACAACTTCTTAAAATTTAAAAACCGTGTTGCAAGAAAATACCATATCCCTTGTATGTTACATTATTTGGGGGTTTTCTATGTTTGACAAATGTTTTCTTCATCATGTCATGCAATATGACCAATGGAGTAGTAAAGTGTTTGTTTGTTTGTTGTTTTAATTTTATTTGTTGTTGGCTTTTTTTTTTTCTTTTTTTTTCTTTTTTTTTTTTGCTAATGGTCCCAACTGTCAGATACCCATCGTTTCATTATGACCATTTGCAGAACTGCTCATAAGAAAAATTTATTATAAGGAAGTATGAACACATTTTGCTTCGAAACTTAATTATCAGTAGTGCAATACGTCATTAAAATCATTTATTCATTTCATTTGCCAGTAGCCTATCGTATTACAACACACTAGAGTGTCGTCAAACATCCACATACATCCTAACTGATCAAACAGCGCTCGGTATCCTGTAGCACCAGTAATCTGCTGTTCGGGAGCTAGACAGACATTTGGACGGTTATGATCGCTCTCTCAGCCAGAGAAAGAAGGAAATGTTTTATTTAACGACGCACTCAACACATTTTATTTATTATTATACGGTATCAAACAAATATGTTAAGGACCACACAGATATTGAGAGAGGAAACCCGCTGTACATAGCAGCAAGGGATCTTTTATATGCACCATCGACCAGACAGGATAGCACATACCACGGCCTTTGATATACCAGTCGTGGTGCACTGGTTGGAACGGGAAATATCCCAATGGGCCCACTGATGGGGATCGATCCTAGACTGACAGCGCATCAAGCGAACACTTTACCATTGGCTACGTCCCGCCCCGTTAGCCAGAGATAACTGAGAAGAGAGAATTGCTGCCTATCACTGGGTAGGCAAAGATTGCTGCCTATCACTGGGTAGGCAGAGATTGCTGCCTATCACTGGGTAGGCAGAGATTGCTGCCTATCACTGGGTAGGCAGAGATTGCTGCCTATCACTGGGTAGGCAAAGATTACCGCTAAATACTATAGTCTATACTACATTGATCATTTTCCAGTTCGCCGATAACATATATTTCATATATATTAACCACTAATACAGCAGTTAAATATGTAGTTGCTGATGGGTTTCTTTCTGTTGTGTGTATTAGTGATTAATGTGTCAACTATTTGTTATCAACGGACTCGAACATTATCAATCTAATGGTATTTAGAGTCAAACATATGGTTATTGCTATATTAGAGCGAGAATCTTTGCCTACCGTCAGAATTCCGTAGTTTCGTTATAGTAAAAAAAAAGGTTTGTTTAAAGTTTGTTTTATTTAACGACGCCACTAGAGCACATTTATTTTTTTATCTTATCATCGGCTATTGGACGTCAAACATATGGTCATTCTGACACTGTTTTCAGAGGAAACCCCCTGTCGCCACTAGACTATTTTGACGACAGGCAGCAAGGGATCTTTTATTTGCGCTTCCCAACCCGCAGGACAGCACAAACCATGGCCTTTGTTGAACCAGTTATGGATCACTGGTCGGTGCAAGTGGTTTACACCTACCCATTGAGCCTTGCGGAGCATTCACTCAGGGTTTTGAGTCGGTATCTGGATTAAAAATCCCATGCCTCGACTGGGATTCGAACCCAGTACCTACCAGCCTATAGATCGATGGCCTAACCACGACGCCACCGAGGCCGGTCTTTCGTTATAGAGTTAGTTATCTCTGGTTGAGAGAGCTATCATAACCATTTGAATGTCCGTCCAGCTCTCGAACGGCAGAGTACTCGGGCTAAGTATCCTGGGACGAGTCGTTCAAACAGTAATCAGTGGTTAACAGAAATGTTTAAAAATCAACAACTGAATAAAAATAAGAAATAATTAAAAACATAGTGTTGAAAACTTGATTTAGAACAATCAAACGTATCCATACATGATCGAATCTAAAGTTTATTTTGTACTTGTGCCAAATTAATTAAAATGAAACTATTAGGCTAACCTAGAGTTAATTTAACTACGCTATGAACAACTGAACCCTGGTTTGTATCACAATTAGACGTCCTCGGAGGTAAAGCGCTCGCCTGAGTTGCGATGTATCACAGGGTCTATCCTCCTCGTGAGTCATTGGGTTGTCACGTCCCAGTTACATCAGGGGCGGATCCAGAATATATTGGGGGAGGCTAATGGGAATAGGGTACCGGTTCTCTAATCCCCGCTTAGGTCTGCATCTGTGCATTATCGGTACACCAACTGACATGGTATATACTATCCTGTCTTTGGGTAAGGTAAGGGAATGGATCTTTGATTAGGGTACCGGTTCTCTAATCCCCGCTTGGGTCTGCCTCTGTGCATTATCGATACACCAACTGACATGGTATATACTATCCTGTCTTTGGGTACACCAACTGACATGGTATATACTATCCTGTCTTTGGGTAAGGTAAGGGAATGAATCTTTGATTAGCGGCACCTCAGCACATTATACTGTAAACTACCACTAGTTGGTGTCTAATAATTTGTTATTTCAGCACGTGGTTGTCATAGAGTGACACACACACACACACACACACACAGAGAGAGAGAGAGAGAGAGAGAGAGAGAGAGAGAGAGAGAGAGAGAGAGAGAGAGAGAGAGAGAGAGAGAGAGAGGAGAGAGAGAGAGAGAGAGAGAGAGAGGGAGAGGGAGGGAGAGAGAGAGAGAGAGAGAGAGAGAGAGAGAGAGAGAGAGAGAGAGAGAGAGAGAGAGAGAAGAGAAAGAAAGGGAGGGAGGGGGGAGACAGAGAGAGAGAGGGAGACAGCGAGAGGGGGGGGGGGAGAGAGACCACTGCCGCCAGATTGGATACTCGTAACAATAAAGCAGATTATTATCTTTTATATGCACGTTCCCATAGACAGTCATGATTGGGGGGGGGGGGGGGGATCCAAGTCCATATATGGCTATCGTTCCTGCGACTCATCGCATCTCAGACAGTCACTCTACCACAGTGTTATGTCCCGCCCCGTGTGTGTGTGCATGCATATTTAAAAGACCCTTTGCTGCTAAAAGATAATAGCAGACTATGTGGCTGCAACGAGGTTTTTCTTTCACTTTGTACCACATGTTAAGTAAATATGCCAGGTGTCGTTAATCAAACATCCCCCTCTGTGTTTATGTTGGGTGTTTTTATTTCTTTTAAACAACCTTGTAGTGTGTTTACTCATCTTAAAGATAATACATACCATATTAAACTCGAAACCATTCCATTTCAATTTATTTTTGTGTTTGCATTTAATTGCGGTTCAAGTGCACTTTCTTTAATATACATGCCTCAGTTGTGTGGGCTGTCTGTCAAGGGTTGGGGTCCAAGTGGCATGATTCTATATTTAAAACAACAACAACAACAACAACAAAAAAGAACAACATTGTACGGTACTTCCGGTTGAAACAAAGATTCTTTCCTAAAAACGTCACTTGGTACATCTAGTTTACCTACAGGTATACTACCAAATAAAACCCCATAGATGGCAATCATGGTCTTATTAATGAATTGTTTAAAAATAAGGAGCACTCTGAACTTTGACCCGATTAGTTTCTATTTGATATAATATTGCTACCTATATATAATTTATATCTTCAAATGTTTGTGATACTGACAAGTTTTTAGCTTTTTTCTTCGTCTTTTTTTTCTTAAACGCAGGCGTTTAAGCATTGTCAGTGTATGTAGTTACGCACGTGTAAGACATTTCAACAGGCGTTGTCAATTTGGCCCATACTGTTCTTCAGATATTTATCATTAGATCTGAAGATTTGCATTTTACAGTCTCGCTAAAGCTCATAATAAATTAAACTTACAGTATCATTTGGAAGATAGCCTCATTATGAAATGGAAGCTGTTTTAAATGCTGTATCATATGCAGTGTTGTTAACACAAATACTACACACCTAGCTCGAGGTGCTCGTAAAATATTGAACTAGATCAGCATTTACACGGCATACCTCGCTCAGTGCATGTAAATATGGTTTTAGGGGAACACATATTTAATTAATTCTTTTTTCTGCCACCGGTTTTATGTATTCACTGGCGTCGTTATGGCAGGTAACGAAGTTGTGTGTGTATGTGCGTGTGCGTGCGTACGTACATGCGTGTGCGTTCGTGTGATTATATATGTGTGGGTGTGTGTTAATGAATGTGTGCGTTCGAGCATGAATGTTGCTGCATGTTTGTTTGTACGCGTGGGCGTGTACATGCGTTTGAATAAATATGTGTTATGCTAGGCTTAGACTGTCAACTGTCACGACGAAGTTGGCCAACTCGACGGCTGCATTGTAAAACTCTCGACTTACGACTGGTGCGCTCAGATTAACAACTAATGGATTATACGACGATCATAGAGTTGTAACAGCGCTCAGACTAGCAACTGGACAGTCGTAAAAGTCGTGAGAGCAGAAAGTTGGCCAACTTTCTTCTGGTAGTTAGTAGTCTGATTCTAGCATTAGTATATGTGGGGGTGGAAGAAGTACGACTATGATGGCCATGTTTAAACTTTATATTGTTAAAATATTACTGTTGCGATAGAATGCTTGGCGAAATTTATAGAAAACAAGGTAATTGAATCCCATTTTGATTGCAATTGAAAACAAACTTTTATTTCTTATTACATAATATAACAAAATTAATCATACTACTCGGTATCGAAATTGTTATTACAACTCACCTGAAGGGCGATGGTTCGTAGGAAGGATATAACTGACGAGTGCATTCGGCTATTTTATCTTCGTCAGTGTTCAGAGACTTTTGTATCAAAGACCGTGGTATGTACTGTCGTGTTTGACTGAAAATACTTCTGAAAAGCCCTAGTAAGAACATTCAATGTGGTGACAGTAGATTTCATTTCTCGGTCTTTAGATCAAGTGTCGGGATTATGAAAACAAAAACAAAAAATATCGTTGATATAAAATCTTTCTTTCTTTTATTTTTTATTTCTTTTATTCGTTCTGTCTTTCGTTCTTTCTTTCTTTCTTTCTTTCTTGATTTAAATCGGCCTAGGCTTCATAAAAACAAACAATCCATTACCCTTCTTTTTCATGATTACAATTTAGGGTCTGGTTTCATGTTTTGCTGCTCGTTTCTTAACCCCCATTCCCCTTCGCCCTCCCCCATCCATCTCCGTCTGTTTCGCGCTCAGTGTAATGAATCTGGTTTGACATTTTGAAGCCCACATATTCCATCCAAACAACAGGCAGATGCGTCGGGGTCTAACCGACCCAACACAGGTAAACATTATTAGGTAACAGCAAATGTAGACATGTCTAGAGCGAAAAGTCAAGCACGTAAATAACTATGTAGATAAACTGACACATATCACTAACAGGTAGGCGGCAGGTAAAAAAAAGAGATAGATGCATTAAACACCACTGAAATTCAAGATATTTACTGCCTGGAGCTTCGGTGAATGCTCCTATTAAAGCATCCTAGTTTCCACTTTTCAAATTATGACGATCTCCATTTTACGTTAAGGTAGCATGAGTAAAGAATGAGTATATTAATTATGACGATCTCCATTTTACGTTAAGGTAGTATGAGTAAAGAATGAGTATATTAATTATGACGATCTCCATTTTACGTTAAGGTAGCATGAGTAAAGAATGAGTATATTAATTATGACGATCTCCATTTTACGTTAAGGTAGCATGAGTAAAGAATGAGTATATTCATTTGTATTTACTTCCCCAGGCAACGGAACGTAGCCTAGTAGTAAAGCGGTCGACTGATACGCGGTCTGTCTGGGATCAATCCCCGTCGGTGGTGCTATAGGGCTATTTATCAAAGATACGACCAGTATGCAATAAGTCGATATAATGTTACTATAATAGTACTAAATCACAAAACAGGTTTATAGACTGTCTGTAGGATATTAGTATAAAATTGGTTCTATAGGATGCCTAAAATAAGTGGAGAGGGGGGGGGGGGGGGATTTGTGAGCAGGAGTGTCCGGTTCCCGTCAATCCCCACCCCAACCCACGATTTGCGGCTGAGCCGTATTAAATTCGAGATAACCAACATAACAGCACGTCATTAAAATAAAAATGTGTATCTCAACCAGACAATTAAGGTGAGCGTGATTCATTACTAGCAGACGGACGATTGGCATGGTGTGACCTTTATATGACCGCTTGTTTTCTAAACAAATAAACCCCTGTGCCTATTTTGACAATTTGGTGTCGCCCATTGACTCACGGCGGCGTGCTGACGCAATATTTAATGGTGCAGTACGTCAGATAATGCACCAACAAATAGTAGTCCAAAACTATAGTCCGTCCCACAGGGAACGCCTTTTTTCATGCTATGGAATTTACTACAAGTTATTTATTTCTGAGCCAATTGGTTTCTAAATTGGATATGAACATTTTATTTTATGTTTATTTCCAAAGCACTTTAACTTTCCTTCTTATGTCAAACAAACCTGAAATTATTTACAGGAGAATGGGACGGACTATAATATCTTTTACGGGATTATATAAAGTTAATTTAAAGTTCATCACAGTGATTATACTCAATTACAGTGACAGGTCGTTGAACAGTGAAGAGGTCGTTGAACTGGCCGTATACCTCGCCACTAAGCCATTAGAATACATCCAAGGTGGGAACCGGTAGCCTTAAATATTATAGAATAGTTTTAAGACAAATACAGCAATGGATTATATATTGAAACTCCATTGATACGATACTTAAAGACGGATTACCGTGTTCATGTTTGCCAAAATGCTGGATCATAAACAAAACAAAATGTATTCATTTGATATACCAAACATCATATCAAATGGGATATGACGACTATATACCTGGTTTAATAGAGTATTTTTCTGGACAAATTAAATATGTATTTGTCAGGTAATTGTGTTGGCCATTTAGTAGGAACACTGTTCGTACGATTCTCCCTTTAAATGGCAAATTGTATAATAGGGAAAAATATATTTGAAGTGAAATTACAAAATATTTGACATTATAGTAATGACATTCTTTGTACATAAACATATTTGGAAATATATATATATATGTATGTATGTATGTATGTATGTATATATGTATATATATACATATATATGATTTTGATATATATTTAAGAATGATTCACATTGAAGTAATTATCAATAAATAAAAAAAACAACAAGTAAAACTGGTCTAAAACATTTATTCTCCTCCCTTTAATGGCCCATACGTCTCTAAAACGTATACCGGTATTGAAACCTGCCTTAAAAATACCATTTCTAAACTTTACACAGTTCTTTATGAGCAGGTGTCCCATATACAGAGGTAAAGTGTAGTTTTGTGTGTTGAAAGCATAACATATTACCAACATGTGCATTATCGAATTTGAAGTTTGCGTATGTCTTAAATAAAAGCTGGTTTTCCACAAGTGTCCGTAACACACGGTTTCACATATCGTTCGCCAAGTGAACATTAATTTGGCCAAAGATCATAAAGTTACTATTAATGACAATTAGTGCGAGATTTCGCATCGTGAGCATTTAATTCGTCGCAGTTTTGTTTGACTATGAAAAATGTTCAACAAAAATTATTTACCAAACTATATATTAATCACTATGATTTTACTAGGTAAGTACTGGTTATGAATGATTTCATGTATAAGTTTCCTGCCTTTTTAAAGAACTAACAATGATTGGTAATAAAATAAAACACATTTGTCAGTCGATATTTAAAGCTGCAATCTCGAAATTATTTAACAATCAAGACAAGATATTCCATGTTATATTTTTATCAGTTACACTGTTCTACGGAGTCTTATAGATGCAGTCACTAATCCAGATCACGTACAATTGCATTAATCTGGCGTTGACGCCAAAACCGCGGATCGCCTTCTTCACTGTTTATTAACGTAATAAAGTATTACAAGAAATAGCGACAGGCATGGTTCTTGTATCGTGGATTTTGACCATATATAGGGGTTGAAATTGGCTGAAATTCCTGCTGGTCATTCGGTTCGACAAACAACAACCGAACCAAATCAAATCGTGCCGGACCAAACATGGTCATAAAGTACAAACGCAAATTGCCGATCCGTTTAGGAAGGCTGGCATAATATATCTCCAGGCACGTTGTGATGTTGACTGGCCAAAACAAAAATGGCCGGGTCGGTAGTATTTCGACCACTGATATACGTTAATAACGAAAATATCGATTTATTAAAGCTGGAGTCGCGCTGGTGTTTTAAATTAGAGCATAATGATATAACAATGTCAGGTGAGATTGCAACTTTAAATTACACCAATGTTTCCAATCCGGGAGATTCGTCGCTGTGCATGGAGCTGAGACCCGTATCTGAATCGTTGTCGTCACGTGACACTTTACAAGATCTCTCAAGAATCGAGTAATGGCCGTCATTTGCGTATGTATACATTGTTGGTGGAAGAAAACAGTTCCTACTTCCGGTAAACGGTAAGTCGGTCTTGTAATGATTGTCGTACTGTTTGTAATCTCTATATGAATCGCCATTGATATATGGCTTGTCGATTCGAGGTTGTTTCTGAGTCACAATTTCTCTATTTTTCAAAATAGACGTCACTCTTAATTCATTTCGATTCCCTTGATTCTGCCCATGTTTCTCTAATTCAGGAGGGCGTGGATTCAGTGGAATGTCGTTATGGAAACGAGCCACGAGACTCTGGGTATTTTGAATATGTTCTGTTAAATTTTCTTTAGACGTTCCGATCACGTGCATGTGATTGAGCGTGTCATCAAACGTTACAGACTTCGTCCTCATTCTAGGATATTCATCGTGTACGTGCAGCTGACCCACACGGTCCTCGCTGTCAAGCTCAAGGTCGCGACTAGCGGTCGTGTGACCCACTGGTCTTGTTTCCTCGTGCGACGGCAGAGGTGAGTCCAGACCCTCCAACTCGATCTTGAGTGACTTGAGCATTTGCTGTTTCACACTGATCTGCTGGTCGAAATACTGAAGTTCCTTTTTAATCCCTTCTTCCTTGTACCTCTGCATCATGTTAGCAGTGACTAGACGATTGATATCCACCTGAATCTGCTCGCACCTTTCATTCTCCTCGGAACCATAAACCACATCTGTAACAACACCACCACCACCACCACACCCAACCCCTCCACGATCTGGCAGACGGGAACCACTTCCTCCAAACGTGGGTCCGCCCGCCAGACCGCTCTCCTGAATCCTGGACGACAGTCTCCAGATGGTATTCCTCTCCTTCTGAATCCCGTCCTCCAGCTGTAGAATCCTGTCACAGAATTCCAGATACTCATCCACCTCGTCCTCGCGAATGCTAGAAAGAAACGCGTCCATGCTGCCGCTGTCGTCGCTGGCGCTGTCGAGGTACGAGTTCTGGACGTAGTCCTCACCGTTCTCATGGATCCTGCTGAAGTGCCGCTTTGTCTCAAGGTTCTCTATCATCTGCTCCGTCTCCTCTATCCTCTCCTTGATGTCGTGCAGCTTCCTCTCCTGAGTAATCACCAGCTTGACGACGCCCTCCAGACACTTCATCTGGCCCGTGTCGTAACAGTTATCGTGACTGCAACACCTACCGCTTCTCGTCGCGTGCCTCGAGGACCGGTGTTTGCTGCTTCTCCTGTGACGTCGCTTAGACCGCGAGAGCTCGCCCGGGAGAAAGTAGTCGTCGAGTTTCCTCATGTCTAGCTGAACGTTGCACTGCTCGGCGCCCCAGGCCTTCCACACCTTGAGTAGCTTAGTCCTGGCCTGCAGCGGTCGCTCCACCTCGCGCCACCGCTCGAAGATGGCGTAGCTGTCGGTGCCGTGGAACTCGTGCTTGTTGTCGTGGTAGAGCAGCGCGTAGATGATGTCGTCGCACGTGGTGCGCTTCGTCAGACCGGTCACCCAGCGCTGTACGCCGTTTACCCAGATCGGTACGTCGAGCGAGGTCGAGTCCGGCGAGTCAGACTGCATGTTACGCTCGTCCATCTACAGAAGGTAAAATAAACATCATTATCAACATCATCATTGTCATCATCATCATAATCATTAATATCATCATCATCAACATCATCACATAATCATCATCACATAATTATCATTTAACATCATCAATAACATCACATCATCTTCATTATCAATATCATCATCATCATCATCATCATCATCACGCAATCATCACCATTACCACAAATATAATTATTAGTTAGTATCAAGCAATTATTATTTCAGGTTTTTGTATTATTACTATTAGTACGCACTTATCTATAGTAGTAGTTGTTGTTGTTGTTGTTTTAATAATGGTGGTGGTTGTCGTCGCTGCCGTCGTCGTAGTAGTAATAATAGTAGTACCATTATTATTAACATTATTATTTTGTTGTTAAATATTATCAATATGACTGTGTCGATTATTATTGTTATTAATCACCTAGCGAATATGGACACGAAATGAAATCCAGCCTGTCAAAACATAAATGTTATAATGTCATGGTACTATTTATCGGATTATCAGAATAAATAACTCCACCTAAAACAGCATGTAATGCTTGCTAATGACCGTGATGTTAATCTACTTATAAATAACGATGTCAGTAACTCCACCTAGAATTCAGGTAATCCTAACGCACAGGTTCATTTACACAACAATGAAAAGCTTGCTTGTGGCATTTCAGCATATTTTCAAACTAAGGTTATTTTGTACATTTACGAAAAAGCCCGTCGCAGTATTAATCTGGTTTATAGAGAGAGAGAGAGAGAGAGAGAGAGAGAGAGAGAGAGAGAGAGAGAGAGAGAGAGAGAGAGAGAGAGAGAGAGAGATTGAAAAAGGAGAAACGGAGTGGCAGAGACAGAGAGTAAAAAAAAAGTTTGTTTTATTTAACTACGCCACTAGAGCACATTGATTTGTTTATCTTATCATCGTCTATTGGACGTCAAACATATGGTCATTCTGACACTGTTTTTTTTTAGAGGAAACCCGCTGTCGCCATATAGGCTAAAAAGAGAGAGAGACAGATACAGAGACAGAGTAAGAGAGGCACAGAGAGAAAAATTGTAAAAAGAGAGAGAGAGAGAGAGAGAGAGAGAGAGAGAGAGAGAGAGAGAGAGAGAGAGAGAGAGAGAGAGAGAGAGGGAGGGGAGGAACCCGCTACTATCGCATAGGCTACTCCTACCAAACAACAGAAAAATATCCTGCACTGTATGCACATTCCCAGGGACAGGACATCACATATCACGGTATTTAATATACTAGCTGTAGGGCACTGGTCAGGGCAGGGACAACTCTCTGTGTCTACCAAAAGGAATCGATTCTAACAACCACAAAGCGTTAAAAGCTAAAGATGTAAACTATATGAACACAGGTTGAGCTGTTCAGAACAGTTAACTGATTAGTGTTAAAGAAGAAACCCGATGTCACTACTTGGTTAATCCTTCCGACTGTAGGCGAATATACAGAGGATTCGTCACGAGTATTTTAATATGAACAGTATTTTTCGAACCTCTGCCGAGACAAATACCAATTAACAAGACGAGGTTGATATTTTACATATTAATAAAAAATAAAAAATAAAAAAATAAAAAACCCACCACGAGTAGCGAAATCTATTTATTCTATGACACTTCTAAACTAATATTATAATTCTATATTTAGTCAATCACAATTCTAAAGTCGCCTCCAGCAGCAACGTGACGTCATCACGATTATCAAAAATGAAATCACGCTATTTAACTAAATGTGTAAACATATGACCCACTGACAGCAAAGGGTTATTAACCGGGTTAATAAATATATATTCTATGATGCCTTTGAGGAAATACATATGAACTATGGCATATGAAATTGCCCACAGGCATCACAGAACATATCTGACGTAGAATATTAACTCAAGCATTCCACTCACAATTAACATCCTCAATCACCTTAGGTGAACGTTGTACAGTCATGCATTAAAGAATGTCCACAAAGAGATAAAACAAAAACACCCCAACAAATTAAATAATTAATTCCTGAATCTTAATTCGTCGTGAAACAAATACAAGTAAATGCCTAAAATATATTTGAGACTAGATAACAAACAACAACAAAACGTACTCACTAGTATTCAATGCCAAATATCGTTACAATATATGTCTGTTAACTTGATATACTCGCTGTATATTTTCACACATTGTCATGCAAGCATTTTTGCTCAGGATAGTTGATTGTGTTGTGTGTTTTTTCGTTCCAACATCTGTCACGCGAATTAAAATGACATACATTATTTAGCTGTAGCACCTGAAATGACACCTGATTCACGGAGAGAGAAATATCAATAGTTCAGCTATTCACAGCATGAACGAGGAAGGTTAGTGGTCATATCTGTAGAGCGAATCATAAATCGTTAGCTCAGTCAAGAGTTCAAAAGCGTAAAACATATTAGTAACCCTTTAGTCTATTTCCAAAGTGAAAAACATTGTGTCTGTTGACAATGTTTAGAACACGAAACATTAGCTTGATAAGAATTCCAGTAGGGTCAAAACGTTAGTCTTGTCGGAATTTTAGATGAGTAAAATGTTAATGTGATAAAGTGTCAACTTTACGTAAGATTTCACTGGGAAATCCTGAGTGGAGGTTGTTTGTAACAATGATGTAATTTCAGAGATTAAAAATAGAAGACCCCACATACGAGAACAACCTCGTCGAATTGATTCCTTTCATTGTTTTTCCCAGCGAGGAAAATCGAAACCATGATTAGAGAATCCTGAACGATTAGTTGTTTCATCAACAATATATCCTTTGCATTGATTTGACAATAGGAACTGAAATCCATGTCACAAGTGTGCAATCAGAAGACACTAGTGCTTAAAAAGTGTTTTACATGGATGCAAACCGGGAGCCAAATTCGGCATCCATAACCATTTAGTCTTTCCATGGACATTATTTTCTTGCATTGATTTGAACGAATGCTCCACTATTTGAATCACGTGTCCAGCTAACTCCTTTAACAATGCTTTTGTATGCACTGATGCAAACAAATCAGTCAACACACAAATTCCATCTGCCCAATACTTCACTGAACAAGAAGATAAATTGAGACAAATCAATATATATACTGTAATACATATTTCCAGTTGCAGTGAAGTCGATCAGTAGCTGTGGGTCCCCTCAACCAGCGTGTCCTCCCACTGCCTGTGCGGGAGATTGTGTATCAGCTGTTTGCTCAAATTGAACAGCGGGGCGTACAATACACACGGTATCTAGTGCGTTATCCCAACACAGAAACAAACCGCGATAGTTGTCAAATCTGACCTCACCGTATCTGTTTGTCAACAGCACGCATGGGTCACTGAGCGACAGATACAATTGCTTGATGGATAAACCTTCCTTGTAATTGCGTCCTACGGCAAGTTTTCAGTTTATCTGTGTCCAGTCATCAGAGGTTTGGAGTTGAATAAAACAGACCTCTGTGAGAAGGGGTTTATCGCTTTTTTGCCGCTTAGGGACAGGTTCTGTCTGAATAGAATAGAATAGAATAGAATATATGTTTAACGACACCTCAGCACGAAAAATACATCGGCTATTGGGTGTCAAACTATGGTAAATGCAATCAAATAATGGCTCTGTCTGAATGACAAAACCAATAACGTACTGAAAATCGTACCTCTGCACTTGGTTGAGGTCAAAGGGTTATTTGATAAGACATGATTGCTCTGAATATGAACCACTCTCAGGTGCTTCATCTCTAGGACTAGAAGTCCCTAAGTTGATACATCCTTCCTTGTCTGTCTAAAGAAGGACTTCGACTGTCAAGACTTGCCAATATTGTTTTTTTGAACCTAGCGCCTGAACTCAGAATGGCCTTATTGCTGGCAAGTACCTTAGTCTGACACCCAATAGTATTTGCTTGTGATGGGGTGTCGTCAAACATTCATTCATTAATTTTATTGCTGGCGAGAGTTAGATACGAGGAAATGGTGCTTGTTTTTGACGTAAGATAAGGTCGATGCATAAATAAATAGATAAGAAGCATGGGCTCTTTTTAGGTAAGATGAGATAGGATAGGTCCACCGCCTAAAGACTCTTAGGAGCTCTTTGATCTTAAAAACATAATTTGAAATAACTGCAACGGAGGTCCCTAAGTTGATACATCCTTCCTTGTCTGTCTAAAGAAGGACTTCGACTGTCAAGACTTGCCAATATTGTTTTTTGAACCTAGCGCCTGAACTCAGAATGGCCTTATTGCTGGCAAGTACCTTAGTCTGACACCCAATAGTATTTGTTTGTGATGGGGTGTCGTCAAACATTCATTCATTAATTTTATTGCTGGCGAGAGTTAGATACGAGGAAATGGTGCTTGTTTTTGACGTAAGATAAGGTCGATGCATAAATAAATAGATAAGAAGCATCGGCTCTTTTTAGTTAAGATGAGGTAGGATAGGTCCGCCGCCTAAAGACTCTTAGGAGCTCTTTGATCTTAAAAACATAATTTGAAATAACTGCAACGGAGGTCAACACTCCCTGAGCCCATTGTGGAACATCCACCGATGTCGTGTCCTTGTTCAGTACAGGCATGTCCCTGGAGAGATGTGTGCCAAACACAATTTGGCATTGACCTCGGGTGAACGGACAATTGTTTTGATTAATGTTGTGGATCTTTTATTTATAGTTTATATGGGGGATGTCAGTGTTTTGTGATTTTTAAGAGGGAGAGAGAGAGAGAGAGAGAGAGAGAGAGAGAGAGAGAGAGAGAGAGAGAGAGAGAGAGAGAGAGAAGGAGACGATACTGAGAAAGAAACAGAAATAGACACAGAGACTAAGACAGAGAGAGAGAGAGAGAGAGAGAGAGAGAGAGAGAGAGAGAGAGAGAGAGAGAGAGAGAGAGAGAGAGAGAGAGAAGACTGAGAAAGAAACAGAAATAGACACACAGAGACTAAGAGAGAGACAGA
Organism: Gigantopelta aegis; assembly: GCF_016097555.1. Classification (NCBI taxonomy): domain Eukaryota; kingdom Metazoa; phylum Mollusca; class Gastropoda; order Neomphalida; family Peltospiridae; genus Gigantopelta; species Gigantopelta aegis. Next base: position 74,826,357 of record NC_054707.1, on the reverse strand, counting down.
GAGATAGAGAGAGAGAAAGAGAGGGAAAGAGACACAGAGAGACAGACACACACACACACACACACATAAAGAGAGACAGAGAGGATAGGTGGAGGAACAGAGAGAGACACATACAGACAGACAGAGAGAGAGAGGGGGTAGAGGGAGGGACGGATAGAGAGAGAGAGAGAGAGAGAGAGAGAGAGAGAGAGAGAGAGCGACAGACACGCACACACACACACACACACACACACACACAGAGAGAGAGAGAGAGAGAGAGAGAGAGAGAGAGAGAGAGACAGACAGACAGACAGAGACAGAGAGACAGAGAGAGACAGAGACAGAGACCGAGAGAGGCCGACCTTAAATACCTGCCAGAGGAAACGGGTAATGAAAAGCGAATGACAATGTAACCGTTTCTCATACACTAGTAGTGGGATTACTAGCTGTGTTCGACAGCTCATACTCGATGCATAAACACTATAGCTGTAATGAAGCAATATCCACTAAGTGTTTAAGCTTTGCCTTCGGCACCTCGTTATAAATGGAGGTCATGTTTTATATCAGGCCAACACAAAGAAGAAATATGCTAGTATTTATAAGCAAACGCCATTGCAAACATAAACACAAATGCAACACACACACACACACACACACACACACACACACACACACACACACAAAACCCACACACAGAAAGAGAGAGACAGAGAGATAGACAGAAAGCGAGAGAGAGAGAGAGAGAGAGAGGGGGGGGAGAGAGATAGAGAGGTGGGGGGGGGGGACATTGAAACAGAACCAGACAAAGAGAGGAGAGACAGAGGGAGAGGGAACTGATTGTGGATGAGGTTAGAGATAGATGATGAGAGAGATAAGGAGTAACAGATAAGCGGGAGAGAGGGAGGGAGTAAGTTCGAAAGAAAGAAAGAACATGCTAAACATCGAGACCGGCGGACGATCAGACAAATTCGTGACAAACATTTCTTGAACCATCTGGTGCGAAACGCGTTGAATTTTGTTAGTGTATCCACCGCCATTTTGATATTTAATTGTCGCTTTTTGTTTATAAGCCTTTGTATATCAGTGTTAAAGCGTTCATCGGGTGTGTGATGGGACGTAGGGTAATCTTCTCGGTGGGCCAGCTATCTTTTCCCATCCCAACCAGTAACCCTCGACTGGTATATCAAAGGCCATGTGTTGGTTTGTCTTGGAAAGTGCACACTTATTATAGATCTATTGTTTTTTTTCAAAAGGCCCGCGTATCATATGGTGGCGGTGGGTTTTCTCTCTCACACACTACGCCAAATGTCTAGTTAACTGTGTAAGAATATAAACAATCAGATCTGGTGTAAACTGTGACTAAGTTGTCCTTAAATACCGTAATTAATCTTTACAAAAATCTCACAATCATAATTCATAATACTGCTATGCTTTGGTCGTGTAGTGGTGCCCTGCGAAATAGGAGGGGTGAACATATTTGCAATTTCTCAGTAGTCAAGACTTCGAATTATTTTAACATTCTCATATACCACTAAGGTTTCGAGTATCGTAGTCAAGAGACACTTTTGAATATCCCACCGGCCTCGGTGGTGTCGTGGTTAAGCCATCGGACATAAGGCTGGTAGGTACAGGGTTCGTAGACCGGTACCGGCTCCCACCCAGAGCGAGTTTCAACGACTCAATGACTCAGTGTAAAACCACTACATCCTCTTTTCTCTCACTAACCACTAACAATTAACTCACAGTCCTTGACAAACAGCCCAGATAGCTGAGGTGTGTGCCCATGACAGCGTGCTTGAACCTTAATTAGATTCTGTTACTTATTAATATACGACCTTGGGTATGCTTTTTGATGACCCAGTGTCTTAATTACTAAATTTTAGACCTCAAATATATGTCGACAAAATAGTTTACTGGTACATTCAATCCTTCTTTCTATTTCTTTTTTTTCTTTTTTCTTTTTCTTTTTAATTTTATATAGTTTGTTTTGTTTTTTTCATTTTTTATTTCACATAATACAGGACAAAAACAGGCAGATCAACAGGAACATTCTTGTATCAACGAGGAAGAAAAAAACTACATATATTTACAACACCCTTCTAAGTACTGCATTTAAAACACAATTGTACATGCAGATACACAAATAATTTCTCTTTCTTTTCTTATCCCCGTCGTTTTGCCAATACGTTCACATTCTATTGTAAACTGTATTATTTGTCTGTTCACCTATACATTTAAAAAGAAATAAATACGATTAAATTGCCCACGATTGCCTAGAAAGTTGAACTTGTAATCCGTTTTTCAAATATTGAAACACGGTCAAACAATTTATCTTCAGTCAACAGTGTTAAAGCTTGTCATTATTTAGTTCGCTAAGCTATCATACTCATTCAACAGTAAATACTTATTCGCTCCCATTGTTCAGAAATAGTTCTTTTTGCAATATATACTAGAATATATGATCTAAGCCACTGATTCCGAATAAAACCTGAAGTATGCATAAAAATCAGTTTATGATTAATTAAGACGTTTCAACGGCCGTGTGTACAAATATCCTTTCACAAAGGCTTAACATATGTGCAGTGAGCCAAGTGGTCGTTACTAGCAGGTTCGTGACAGTGCAGAACTCTTCAATATAGAGTTCGAGTGTTTACATTTGGAAAATAAATATGGCTGAAAGAACATTGTTCTGGTGTACAGCAGCTTTCAGTGGGAAATAATATTGGAAATAATAAATATTTTGGTTTTTAGGTCTTCGGTTGTACATGTAGAGTCTGTATTGTGTTTTCAGATTGCAATAAATAACTGTAAGTAATTACAGTGTGTCGGTTGTCAATAAGGTGACCAGGTAACCTAACCAATTGTCCTAGTTACGGATTTACGTAAAGCCATAGGGGTTTGAATTTGCACAGACATTTTCATAAATGCTCAAAATCCGTATGTGTATCATTTTATACATAAAAAATTTTTAAAACCCGCAGAGATTCATATCACATCAGGAGCGTAGGCATGGAGGGGGTCGGACGACTCTACCCTCACCCCCATCCCCGCTGATGCTAAAAATTTTACGGTATAATATTAGTATATTCATATAGGTGTCCAGGAAAAATGTAGACAAAGGGTCCGCTAGGTTCATATTCGAACTACCCCTCCGCCCCCCCCCCCCCCCACCCCTCAACCTTTCAAACCATACAACGCCCCTGCACATAGTAGCAAGCACTTGACCGACATCAGCCAATAACACCTCCCAAATATAACACACGGTCAGCTTGTTTTCGGCCTGAAAACTTACAATTTCACTATCCAAACTGGAGTTTAAAACCACCTGTAATAACAAAACTAAAATTCGCTGATCTACAAATGTATGTGTTAAATATCGCTTTATGGTATCTAGTTTAATATAAATAGGCAATATTTACATGATTCACAATCAGAAATGTGGATTGAGGATCCTTTAAACAGATACGTTTGCTAAAATTTTATATAAAATTAAATATTTTCTTTTTTAAAAATATGGTAATGGCTGACAAAATTAAATGATTTACAAGCTGAATTGCGAGTGGGTGATACGTTTGCAAAAATATATATAAAATGTTGAAACAAAGTAATATAAAACAAAGTAATAGAAATTTTTTCCGCTTTCAACTAAATAATATAACTCAAACATTTTATTTATTTATTTAAATATGGTAATGTCAAATATAAATTGAAATGCGGGTGGTAAAAATATTTTAAACATATATTTTTGCCGAAAATTATATCAAAAATATTAATAGCCATTTTGTTGTGCCTTTAACAAAAGATATCTGAAACATATTATAATATAAGCGTACACTGTGGCGCCAATAATGGCTTTGAAAAACTATTATTATTAAATAACAATCACTTTAAAACAGCGACACCCGTGACTAACGCCGGTCCTGATTTTCACAATACCTGCCATTTGTGTGTGTCGTCAAAACGCCGACACCTAGCCTATACTTTAAATAACCCAGGGTATTCGCGACCGCCAAACCGTGTAATGCAATACAACACACTGGAGTTAATCATTTTCAGTTTACCGGCATGACGATGATTTGCCGATCTATCGATAAGTTCAAGAGTAGTCCGTATATAAAACACGGCTTATCCAATACAATATAATATTAATCTGTTTGCCACAAGAATGTGTATAGTTGTGTTCTAAAGTCACTGACCAGTGCCAATATAGTAGGGGTATGGAAAAAGGTTGTTTATACATGTGTATCTATGAATAAACGTAGTTAGCATACCATCTACCTGAGGTAAGAATGGGCGATACGTACAGATATAAAAAAAAAAACATTGGTTTTTATTACGTGTACGTATTACATGTCACTGTTCCTTTGTAGAACATGGTATATCATTACAGATGGCGATAAATCGACCCTATGTCCGACTGCACCTCTACATATGCAAATGCTCTACCACAGAGCTCCACGCCACCCCTGAACCAAGACCAGAGTTACAAGTAGCCATTTTAAAAATAGTTTTACATTATTGAAATTACAATTTACTGACATTTTCTTGCTTTGAATATTAATGTCTCTATAACCAATGCATTACTCGACATTGTAATGTTCTGTAAGGTCATTTCAAATGCATTTATCCGTATAATGCTTTATATGTAAAACATGATAGCGTTTTAAACAAACCCAGGGAATAGCAGGGGGGGGGGGGGGGGGGGGGGGGGGGATTTTGTTGGGAGGAGGTGGGGGGGGCGACGGAAGTCTTGTAATGGCTGAAAACTCAGTATAGTCCCTTTTACACCTGATTAAGGCAGGATTTTTGTTTCAAAAGATTGGGGGAGGTGCATCCATGTATAAGCAGCGTGGAGCATTGACCCATAGGGAGAATGGATGCCCTGACCCCTCTCAATTTCTCAGGATTGCGAGGAATGGCTGCCTGTATTCGTGTGTATTTCCAATCTTCGTTGAAAAACAGCACACCTCTAACACGTGGGGCAAGGTGAGGGAGTTATATAATAGGGTGGACGTGCTTTGAAGGGCACGAAATAAATGCAGTTTAGTAATCAGTTCTGCCCTGTCATCATAAACAAATCAATGTTGTGTGGATCGCTGCCCTCGCGATCACATCTAATATCATTAAGGAACAATCAGTGTCATAACTAGCGGGGTAAGCTTGACAACTGTCTCAACCCTTGTAAAACAAGGTTTATGTTGTTGTTATTGATGTTGTTGGGGTTTTGATTTTTGTTAGGTTGTTGTGGGGATTCAGACATATCACACCATATTACAAGGGGACCGTGGTCAAGGGCATATGATTAACGTGCAAGTTCAGAACAAGCTCTTGTAACACACGCCTGTCATGGACGCAGGTGTTGGCTCTCGCCAGCTCCTCCGTCCAGGACAGGAAAGGGTTTGGGGGCGGGGTGGGAGAGGGGTCGCCCGTGCTGGCATGTACAAGAGAGCACAAGCAGCCCGACCGGAAGTGGATAAGGGGTTAGCTTTGGTGCTATTGGATTTGCAAATGCCCCGTAGGATTAAAGTCAAATGGAAATTGGTGCGTATTTTCTTGAGGGTAATTTTGCCGCATAATTTAGAGCGGTTCATCAAAATTGAAAATGAAGCTGATTGGTTGATTTGACTTCGTTGATCAAAAGGTAGCTCCTTAAGAGTGCGTAAAACAGTTATGCACTTAAGTTGATCTTAGCGCTTAGGTCGCTCCGTGGAACGGGGCTCTATTTCTACGTAGTGTGCAGCTTTTACCATTTAATTATCATATTATATTTTATGTAATGTTGAAGGAGTCTGTGCACGGGGCAATGATTCCTTCGAAGCACAAAACTGTTATTCAATATTCTGGTTTGTAAGATATTCACATCAACAGATCTTCCCCATTTAGGGGCAGTCAGTAACCTGTTGATGGGTCAACATTCATATTAATTGATAGCAACAGTAAGGTTATTATTTCAAGATCTTTTCTCTCTTAGTTTGAATTTTAAAATTGTTGACATCGACATTCTGATCTGTACAATCTCCACATCTACAGATCTGTCAACAATCATATTAATTGATAGCAACAGTAAGGTTAGTATTTAAATATTGTTTCTCTTTTATTTTTAAATTTAAAATTGTTGACATCGACATTCTGATTTGTACAATCTCCACATCTACAGATGACCAATTAGTGACCTGTTGACGGGTCAACAATCGTATTAGCCGATAGCAACAGTAAGGTTATTGTGATAAAAGTCTCAACACCTCGCGATCCACTGTCCACATACCCCAAGCTAGTCAACCAGACGAGGTGGTTTGGTATGTGGTGATCGTAAATCTTGATAGAAGATTCCTCTCCACTTATTAAACATGAGGACTCGGTAGAGGTTCCTTCACCATAATTCAATTTTCAGTGTCAACTGTGTTGACATTTTGTGTCATAAATATACGCCTAGACATTAATGAAGTATCATCTGAATTGTATTGCAGCCAAAAGAGCACTAGAGGTCCATGCCGACGTAGTTTAAACCAGATACTGTGAGGTTTTACAAATTTTATATCTACTGGATATTTACCGTGACGGTATGCGTAAATTACGATGGTTAAGCCATCGGACATAAGGCTGGTAGGTACAGGGTTCGCAGCCCGGTATCGGCTCCCACCCGGAGCGAGTTTTAACGACTCAATGGGTAGGTGTAAGGCCAATACACCCTCTTCTCTCTCACTAACCACTAACAATTAACAACTAACCTACTGTCCTGTACAGACAACCCAGATAGCTCAGGTGTGTGTCCAGGACAGCGTGCTTGAACCTCAATTGGATATAAGCACGAAATAAGTTGTAATGGACGAATGTATGATAAGTACATCAGTGTAATTCCCGTTCCATAGTTAATTACCATACAGTATCATGCATATTAACGGTTTCTGTCTTTTTCTCTAGAAAACATTCAATATTGCTGTCAATATTTTTTCAATATCATCTGTATACAAAGAACATTAATTTCAAAGTGTTGGTGCTTACTTAATGTCCAGGTGTATATTAGACGTTGATGGAAACAATGCGCTGAGGTACGAAATATTGTCTATCAAAGTACAGAATCGCAGCATTCCGCTAAAAGTATTTATAAGATTCTGTTTAAAATGTAAATATTATTAACCTTAACCAGCCAACTACATATTTCAACTATTTACTGGTAGAATTGTATTTCATTTTTCTACACAATCTATAGAGTATGGTCGACGGGTTGAACGCTTGACGTGGACCTTTCTGTTTATATGTTTAGCCAAGTAATCTTAGAGAAACCACTGTGTACACTTAGTGGAACTCGTTAACATTTTGATATCCTAGAGTTATTATGCAAAACGTATGTGTGGAATCGATTAATTTATAGATATTTATTGCAAGCACAAATAAAAAGAGCATTCAACTATTATGATGGACGTTTAAACACACATTTATTAGCTTTCTTTCCAACATAATATTATGTTCTTAACTTTGTCGCTTTGCTATTTATTAAACAGTGATAATATTACTTGCCGAGGTAAAAACACATTTTAAACTGTCATTTGTCAGAATATCTCACAAGAACCAGATGTCCTCAAAACCACAAATAATAGCCTTTTCAATCACTGGTTATGTCGAACCCGACAACAGAAGGACAAGGTCTTTCAGAAACTAAGTTGACGTTTTGAACAAGACCTAAGTGATCTCATTCCTGTTTACAATTAATGAAAGAAATAAAGAATGAAAGAACGAAAATGTTCTATTTAACGACGCGCACTCAGCATATATTCTATTTACGGTAATATGGCTTTAAACATGGTTTAGGACCACACCGATAATGAGCGAAAGTTAAAGTTTGCTTTGTTTAACAACACCGCTAGAGAACATAGATTTATTAATCATCGACTATTGGATGTCAAACATTTGGTAATTTTGACAGTCTTAGAGAGCAAATCAGCTACATTTTTCCATTAGTAGCAACGAATCCTTTATATGCACCGTCCCACATATAGGATAGCACATACCACGGCCTTTAATATACCAGTCGTGGTGCAATGGCTGGAACGAGAAATAGCCCAATGGAGATAATAAGAGAGGAAACCCGCTGATACAACTCCGTGGACTACTCTTTTCGATTGGTAGCAAGGGATCTTCTTATATGCATCATCCTACAGACAGGATAGTACATACAATATCTCTCGAAATTGCAAGAACGATCGATTCGTTGGCGCTTCGTTTATACAAAGATAATTTTACGTAACCTATTTTTCGTTCGTGTATTATATTTAGGCATACTTTCAATTCTCTTAGGCAGTGCACCACCACTGGTATATCAAATGCTGTGGTATGTGCTATCCTGTCTGTGGAATGGTGCGTATAAAAGATCCCTTGCTACTAATGGAAATGTGTAGCGGGTTCCCTCTCTTAAGACTATATGTCTAAATTACCAAATGTTTAACATCAAATAGCTGGTGATTAATAAACCAATGTGCTCTAGTGGTGTCGTTAAACAAAAACAAACTTTAATTCTCCGAGGCCTGCAGACCATGGTATTTGTTACACAAGATCGACTGCGCTCTTACCACTTGGCTACGTCCCAGAGGCGGATCGGGGGGGGGGGGGTAACCAGGGGACCCGTCTCCCCTAAAATATATTCAAGTGCCCTTTTTCTGGATTTTTTTTTAATGTTCATTGAGTTACACTTTTCACAAGGTTGTCCATGTGCTCTTCTCCCTAAAAATGTTCCCTGTATCCGCCCCTGCGTCCCGCCCCTGTATACATTAAATACAAGTGGATGGTGCATCTAGTCATTATTGTGGCCAGCCAAGCAGACAAGTCGCTGTCAGTGTCTTGTGGTTTATATATGTCCTATTATATCAAACCGAGATAATATGGGGTCACCAAGGTTATGTTTTTATCGAACTATCTCAACTGTGAAATACAATACTGAAGAGAGAAAAGTTACTGACAAATTGCTGTGGTATGTGAAAGATGTTTTTTTCCAATCCTAAAGAAAGAAAGTTAAAGTTTGTTTTGTTTAGCGACGCCACTAGAGCACACTGATTAATCATCGGCTATTGGATGTCAAACATTTTGTAATTGTAATATATAATCTTAGACAGGAAACCCACTACATGTTTCCATTAGTAGCAAGGGGTCTTTTATATGCACTTTCCCACAGACAGGACCTAAAAAGAAAGCAACGAGGTGCATCCTACCAAATCATATCGCATAGATGACAGCGCTGTCGTTACAGCTGGTGACAATATTCAGCCAACAGATACACCACAGATAAAGTCACACCTGCACAAGTGGCCACCTGCCTTACATTTAATATATATAATTTTGTTGTGTTTAATGGAACCACTAGATCACATTGATTTATTATTTATTGGCTACTGAATGTCAAATATAATTCCGACAGGTAATCTTTCAGGAAACTTGGTACATGTTTTGCAATAGAAACATGGGATCTTGTATATGATAGCAACATGGGATCATGTGTATGATAGCAACATGGGATAATGTGTATGATAGCAACATGAGATCTTGTGTATGATAGCAACATGGGATCTTGTATATGATAGCAACATGGGATCTTGTGTATGATAGCAACATGGGATCTTGTATATGATAGCAACATGGGATCTTGTGTATGATAGCAACATGGGATCTTGTGTATGATAGCAACATGAGATCTTGTGTATGATAGCAACATGAGATCTTGTATATGATAGCAACATGGGATCTTGTATATGATAGCAACATGGGATCTTGTGTATGATAGCAACATGGGATATTGTGTATGATAGCAACATGGGATCGTGTATATGATAGCAACATGGGATCTTGTGTATGATAGAAACATGGGATCGTGTATATGATAAAAATGTGGGATCTTGTATATGATAGAAACATGGGATCGTGTATATGATAGAAACATGGGATCGTGTATGTGATAGCAACATGGGATCTTGTATGTGATAGCAGCATGGGATCGTGTATGTGATAGCAGCATGGGATCGTGTATGTGATAGCAACATGGGATATTGTATGTGATAGCAACATGGGATAGTGTATGTGATAGCAACATGGGATCGCGTATGTGATAGCAACATGGGATCGTGTATGTGATAGAAACATGGGATCGTGTATGTGATATCAACATGGGATCTTGTATATGATAGCAACATGGGATCGTGTATATGATAGAAACATGGGATCGTGTATATGATAGCAACATGGGATCTTGTATATGATAGCAACATGGGATCTTGTATATGATAGCAACATGGGATCATGTATATGATAGCAACATGGGATCGTGTATATGATAGAAACATGGGATCTTGTATATGATAGAAACATGGGATCTTGTATAGGGAATTTGAAACAGACACCTGCCTGAAGTTTTAAAAATATATTATAATTTTGTTTTGTTTAAAGACACCACTAGGTCACAATGATTTATTACTCATCGAGATCGGCTTTTGAATGTCAAACCTAATTCTGACGAAACCTGCTACATTTTACATCAGCAACAAGCGATCTTACATATGCATTTTTCACATCTAGCACAGCACATATCACAGCCTTTTTATATACCAGTCGTAGGACAAAAAACACTTCGAACTGAGTTAGATCCAGCATCACCATTGCGGAGGTGGGTAAAATTAATTGCATTTGACTAGCTTGTGGACACAAGTTTCTCTAGCACTCTAAAACACACACACACACACACACTCTCTCTCTCTCTCTCTCTCTCTCTCTCTCTCTCTCTCTCTCTCTCTCTCTCTCTCTCTCTCTCTCTCTCTCTCACATACACACACACACACACACACACACACACACACATACACACACTTGTCTGGCGTCGTTAGTTCAGACATCAAGGTAATTTAATGAATTGCATACACTGACAGTGTTGTGTGCTGAAACAAATGTATGCATTTTTTTTGTCTGGATAGGGGGTGGGGGTGGGGCTGATAACTTACTGCAGTGAAATCCATATCGCTGAGTATCATACTATGTACATAACTTCACGTCAAGCCATGACACTGACCTACTTCAGTAGTATTTACGTAATAAAGACAGCTGAACGTATATTGCTTTAAAAAGAAAGACAAATACGTAACGAAATAGGAATACGAAATTGTAGCTGTAAAAGCCTTCAGTTGATATTGCACAGCTGTTATGTGGCTATACACAAAAAAAAAATGAAATCAAACATTGCATTGTCCACGATATGCGGTCGGTTATTTTTCAAAACTGGTACATTGTATTTATAATAATGTTTAATTAGCTAGCTAGTTTCGAAATATTTTAATGCCAAATACCAAGTAGCCATAATTTAAAAAGTGGTCGTAAAGTTCTTGCATGACGTGCGGTCGGTCTAGGATCGATCCCCGGTGGGCCTATTGGTCTATTTCTCGTCCCATCCAGTGAACCATGACTGGGATATCAAAGGCTGTGGTATGCGCTATTTTGTCTGTGGGATGGTGTATATAAGAGATCCCCCGTTATTAACGGGAAAATGAGACTATATGTTAAACTTATCAAATATTTTAAATCTAATAGCCCATGAATAATAAATCAATGTGCTCTAATGGTGTCGTTAAACAAAACACACCTAATTTAAAATGTGCTGACGTACATCGTTAAAAAAACATTCCGTTCCTTTCCAAAATTACCATAAAATTAACCGTGTATCAAATATTAGGACTGCTAATACTAACTAGTAAATATGTTCTACAAAACATCTAATATAATTAATAATGATTCATCTTTCCATTATATAAATATTATATTACACATATTAACAACCCCGCTGTGGCCATTAGGCTCATGTGCTAATGTTGTTTAACACTGTGTTTGTTGACTGGAAACAAAAATGTAACAAAACAATGTTTTATGGGCTGTTAGCTCACAGCGCACGTGTGTGTTTGTCATTAAAATATTGACATACATTTGTACAGGTAAACTGCAAAGAGCCTCGTTCTGACAGATTAGTATAGCTCGGATGTAAAGCGCCGTTGGATTCCCCCATCCCCCATCAATGGACTGACCATTTGTCTCCCTCCGCCCCCCCCCCCCCTTCCGCATCCCATACAATGCTCCACGACTAGTATATCAGTAGTATAACCGACCATATCAATGCAGCGTTTTTGTCAGTTTGTTGGGTTGTTGTTTTTTGTGTGTGGTTTTGGGGGATTTGTTTGTTGATGCTGTTGTTTTTATTGTTTTTATTTTTTGTTTGTTTTGTTTATTTAGTTGTTTTTTGTTGTTGTCGTTGTTTTGTTTTGTCATTTGATGTTGTTGTTGTTGTTGTTGTTTTTCTTTTCTTTTGTTACTTGATGTTGTCGTTGTGTTGTTGTTGTTGTTGTTGTTGTTTTGTTATTGTCAAGACCAATTATGGACAATTTAGAATTACCATTATTAATTATAATTACCATTATTAATTAGAATGACCATTATTAATTAGTCTGCTGGGGTCTCGGTAAGCAACCGCCCCTGTCATTTGGCACGACTTACTACCAAGATTTGAACGTGTTTCATTGCAGTAAACAGCCCCAATTTCAGACAGCAAACGTTACAGCCAACAAACGTTTCGCTAACGTTCGCGAACTATTTGAATGGTTCCCGACGTGGCCATTTGGTTTAACTTGAAGCGAATAATCCAGTCTAGCGGGTGGGATCAGGAAAACTGCATTAGTAAGTTAGTAAGAACCTTTTCTTGTTGTTCTGGTTCCTTTTACTCTTGTTTTTTATTATTGTTTGGTTTGAGGGGTTTTCTTGTTTGGGCAATTTTTTGTTTTGGTTTGTTGTTATTGTTGTTTGTTTGTTTGTTTGTTTGTTTGTTTGGTTCAAAGATAATACTGGAATTATTTTAGATCACATCACCGTTTTTTCTGATTTTTAAAAATGTATTTTTTATGTCATTTGTAAATCCTGTTTAAATGTATGTCGTGTCTCGTATGCCGCTGAACAACGCTTTTCCTATAACAGACATCTGTTGTTTTACAAGCCTAATTCAATATTTGTTTTATTAATCAGAAGAAAGCGTATGTAAGACTTTCTTTTGATTATGCACATGAAACAAATTAACTAATATTTATCGAGTCACACCGACATGCTATCGCAAAATACTGAATTCTACAATACAGCACGTTTCGACAATGTACTGCAATGTTAAACAAACGGTACATCCAAGTCCGAAATTATTGAAAAGTTTTGTATCAATGTTGATGCACTGCTGGTGATTCGGTGTGTTTAAATTATTCTTAAATTGTTTTCTCTTGTGTGTCCATGTTTACCTTGTGTAAATCTACCTCAAATATCAAATATTAATACACAATAGGTTTTAATAATGTTTATTCAGATGTTTTGTTTTTTTTAGAACCGCAATGCCTTTAGATCACACTACATGTATTGTTTTAAAGTGACTTGTTATTAGAACCCGAGGTACATACGTCTTAAAGTTAATGTAGAATGCATTATGAGCTTCTATAAACACCACACATGTTTTGTTTAACAACAGAATTAGAGCACGCGGTTTTATTGCTCATCCGCTGTTGGATGTCAAACATTTGGTAATTTTGACACGTTGTCTTACAGAAAAAAACCTGCATTTTTCTATGAGTATCAATGTATTTTTATACACACTTTCCCCACAGACAGGACAGAACATACCACGGCCTTTGATATACCAATCCTGGTGCACTGGTTTGGACGGGGGGGGGGGGGGGGGCAATCAGAGAATGGGTCCACTGAGGTTCAAAATCCGATAACACGACGCATGTACCTCAAGCGAGCGCTCTGCCGACTGGACTAATACTCGTCACCTTCTGCAAAATGCCCATTGGGCTATTTCTCACTCCAGCCAGTGCACCACAACTGGTATATCAAAGGCCGTGGTATGTGTTGTCCTGTCTGTGGGATGGTGCATATATAAGATCCCTTGCTGCTAATCGAAAAGAGTAGCCCATGAAGTGGTGAAAGCGGGTTTCCTCTCAATATCTGTGTGGTCCTTAACCATATGTCTGACACCATATAACCGTAAATAAAATGTGGTGAGTGTCGTTAAATAAAACACTTTCTTCCTTCTACAAATACCACGATGACAGACCTAGTAACAAAAATTAATCATTTATGCTTGCAGTTGTGATTTTTTTCTCCTTTTGTTTCACAAGTAAAAGCGTTACACAATACTAAATGAACCGCGAACGCTCTCAGATGTTTGATCTCCTGAACTACACTACATGTCGCTTTGCAAACATTTTGAACAAGCTTGTGTTGGCTAAAATTGAATGAAGGTATATTTCCAATTTATGGCTACGTTACAGTAATTCTATTTTATGCCTAAATATCGATAACAAGTTAGTTTGCTTTGTTTAACGACACCACTAGCACAAATTGATTAATTAATCACCGGCTATTGGATGTCAAACATATGGTACTTCTGACACGTAGTTATCAGAGGAAACCTGCTACATTTTTCTTAAGGCAGCGAGGGATCTTTTATGTGCACTTTCCCACAAACAGGAAAGCATATATTAAATCCTTTGACCAGTTGTGGTGCACTGGTTGCAAAATATCGATAACAAATGCCAAGTGGATAGTACAAGTATGTAGCTAGTTGAATAGCATACCTTTCGGGACAAATTAATATATTTTCAAGCAATATGTATAGGGGAATGTCCGAGTAACTTTCCATTCCTGAAAAATAATGAAGAGTTACGAGGATATTCCCCTACTTAAAATATACCAATAGATAGAGACTTTATGTCTATCTATCTATATTTATTTATATATATATATATATATATATATATATATATATATATATATATATATTACTCTTAGTAATGGAGAATTGTGGAATCATCGCTGCATTACTGGAAAATAACGGAGCGTTGAGGCAATACAGTGACCTCGCAGGTGTATTTTAATTGTTGGTTCACTGATAGGTCTGCTCCCTAGATAGATTGACTTTAAGACCTACTAGCTACTGTCTGTCAAGTGTACCCGAACTGTGGATGTTTTTTTTTTAAAAATCATTTCTGTCCTGAAATGAGATTCTAACTGGCGACATTACCTAAGCTGCGTAACATTTTACTGGAACGCGACATAATAGATGATCGTGTATCAAAACTAAATACTAAGTTGCATATCTACTGACCCCAAACCGGTTTCAGTCAACCAAAACGTCGGTATCGGATTTCTCATCCACCCGATACCCCGCGATCGAGTAACGACCGTTACGTGGTAAAATTTGAATTATTTCAACCCGTAATGGTTGTGCGCAATTCTAGACACCCCGTGGTTGTTTTTGATGTCCTGTCAAACAAGATTAATCTCTTAGGAATCTAATAAAGTAAAGATGTGTATGCAATTTCAGAAATAGGTGATAACAGAATGTCTTTTTAAATGGTCGTGGGTCTGGAAAAAATGTATTATCGGCTTTGATTAAAAAAACATTCTTTGAATCTGGATAGGGTACAGGCCTTTAGGGAGGCTTCAAAAACATTTCGGGAATACTCTACAAAGATTGTTAAAATTGTTTTATGTTTAGAGGATGATACATTCAAATATATATATATATATACATATATACGTGTGTGTGTGTGTGTGTGTGTGTGTGTGAGTGTGTGTGTGTGTGTGTGTCTGTGAGTGTGTGCGTGTGTGTGTATGTGTGCGTCTGTACGTGTGTCTGTGAGTGTGTGTGTGTGTGTCTGTATGTGTGTGTCTGTGAGTGAGTGTGTGTGTGTGTCTGTGGGTGTGTGCGTGCGTGCGTGCGCGCGTGTGTCTGAGTGTGTGTGTGTGTGTGTGCGTGTGTGTGTGTGTGTGCGTGTGTGTGCGTGCGTGTGAATTCTTTAGTTGTTTATATTATTTTACGTATTTTCGTTTTGTTGGTGTTGTTTGTTTAATTGTTTATTTTGTTTATTTCTATGTGTTTTACTGAACTATTTCTCATATCATTTAGAGGAAAATGCCAATGTGGGTGTGTTAGGCATACATCTCTCCATCACCCCGTCAAAAACTCATACTCTGATTTTCGTACCGATAATGGGATGCGATCCCAGCACGTACCATCCTTAATGCTGATAGCTTACCCACTGCGCCACTGATACCGGGTGGGAAGATACACGTACATGCTGTTGACTATAAATGTCCCGGGGATTCGTCAAACAAACAATATTTATCTTTCCTTTCTTTTGTCAACACCCGACACTAGATCTCTCTGAATAGGGAAATCAAATGCGCGTGTGTTTTCGCTATTAATTTTAGTGTCTTTTTTCTCTCTTCCCTTTTTTTTTAACACAAGAGACATCTGATTCTTAGATAATAATAATATCCACGATACCATGACCACCCTATCTATATAATTATGTCCACGGTGTAAAGGAAAGTTCAGCTCCTATCGCGACGGTCCTTTCAAAGTGTCACGAACGTTTTGTCGGTGCTGTTTTCAGTCAGGTGCGTTCTGTGTTTAGTATGATCTACTGGCGGCTGTTAATGGACGTCGTCAAATTCCTCACCCAGTCGCCGAGCAATAATTGTGACAGGTTTATCGTTTGGTTTGTTGAATCCTATCATTTACTTCTCGCGATCACCTCCCGAAATATGGCGACAGATAGCAGTGACACTGTCCATCGGTACCTAACATGATAACAAAGGACAAACAAAAAAGAAGGAAAACAACACCCACAAGTTTTTATCTATGGCCATTGATAAATAGAGGATATTTTATTTTTATTTTATTTTTGTCAAATATGATTTTGAAGTTTGTAATCATTAGCATATCTCACGAGTCGTGTGATACGATTGCAAACTTCACGAGAAGAGATATAAATCATATTTGATAAATAAAAAAATAAAAAAAATAAAAAATAAAAAAACATGAAATTTTCTATTTGTTATATAACTTTTGGCAATTTACCTTTATTTTTAAAATGCCGGCAGAAAAATAGTTCCGGCTTTCTTACAATGAAGATAACACTTTCTACAGTGACGATAACGCATTTTAGAGTGAAATAATGACATTTTCACTCTAAAATGTGTTATCGTCAGTGAGTGACTGATAACACTTTTATTTCACTAATATTTTAAGATATTTCACTAAATGCTATATAATAATATGTCATATCATTATTATACCCTAATTTTGCGCAGTCGGACGAACAGATAGATAGAAAAACGGAACGACAGATGGGGGGGGGGGGGGGGGGGGGGGGGGGGGGGATAGGCGGAGAGACAGATAAGAGGAAGGGACAGATAAGATTGACACCATCAAATTATGTAGTATCGCTGTCTCGTCTTCAGTCAAGTGATAGATGAACGGACGGACAGATAGATGGACGAACACAAAAATAAGACTGAAACGATATAATTATGGTAATAGTTTAAGAATTCACCGCAAGTCTTCCTGTTTAGTTCAGTGGCAGAGCGCTGAGACTGAGATACGATATAATTATGGTAATAGTCTAAGAATTCACCTCAAGTCTTCCTGTTTAGTTCAGTGGCAGAGCGCTGAGACTGAGATACGATATAATTATGGTAATAGTTTAAGAATTCACCGCAAGTCTTCCTGTTTAGTTCAGTGGCAGAGCGCTGAGCCTGAGATACGATGCGTCGCTAGATTAATTGCCCTTGGTGGACTCACAAAGTCTTTGTCCCAACTACAACCAAAAACGTTAACGTTTGTTTTGTTTAATGACACCACTAGAGCAAGTTGATGTATTAGTCATAGACTAATGGATATCAAATGTTTGGTAATTTTGACATTTAGTCTTAGAAAGGAAACCCGCTACATTTCATACTTAATTAAATATTAGCACGCAATACGTATAAATATAACACAATTTAATAGCAGAGGATCTTTTATATGCACAATCCCACATACAGGATAGCACATACCACGGTCTTTGATATACCAGTCGTGGTGCACTGCAAGTGTTGAACAAGTTTTTTTTGTTCAACATCACAAGAGCATAATGACAATTTATTAATCATCGGCTGTTGATGGCAAACATTTAGTCATTCTTACATACGTAGACATTAAGCGGAAGCTCGTCGCATTTTCCCATTAGCAGCAAGCGATTTTTATATGAACTTCCCGACAGAAAGGACAACACATACCAGTCGTGGGGAACTGGTTGGGACTGGATAAAATAAAAACAATCCGATAATTTAAGACCACAGTACCTCAGGCGAGCGCTCTGCCGACTTAGATAGATCTAGCTCTCTGGTGCTGAATATATCCATACACTACTATTTCCTCGTCAATTAACTTTTTTATATACATATATAAAACTGGTTTCGCTCCTGGGCTATATTACACGTAATAGGCAACGGAAATCGACGAATCGTGTGTCAAAGGAAACAAACGCCACTGGTTTTTCTTCTATTGCGATACTATAAGTTAAACTACTTCATTTAAGCCTACAAGGAAACTGATAACGTTTCAAGCTCGTATCTTTCGTATCTAACAGGGGTGGGGGTAGGGGTGGGTAGTGGGACTGTGAAGAATAATCATGACACAGCAACAGAAGTGTTTTTTCAACTAGACAAAAAGGACTTAGGATTTAAACTATAAAAAAGAAGAAGTTCAATGCACCTTACAAATATGTTGGCAGAATTCTCCAGAGGGCCAAATGTAATCCATGATAGCTGTCCCTGTATGACTCTACTATTGCAGGGCTCAAACTTAACGACGGCATCGACGTAATTGAGATATAAATTGCCGTAGGAAGAGAGCATCAACGACGGCACTTTTGTGCCATTAGTAAATCTCCTCAACAATGGCAAAATGTGTACTTGGTGTACATTTTCTATCAATATTTAACATGTGCATGTTTGGAATATGTTTACATACAGCAAATTAACCTTTCAGTCATGTAAATACCATAGGTAGGCTCAAAATTGCCGTGGAAGACAAATTGTTACGTTCGAGCCCTGTATTGGTGAATTTGGCGACGGCTATTTCAAGTTTCGTCAGATACTGCTTTTCATTAAGTGTCCAGTATTTACGAAACCTCCATTATATGTGCAGTGACTTCTACAGCAAACCAATGATATATATTACACTATCGCAAGTATCGCAAAGTAACTGACGTTAAACGTAATGCTACAACGTGTGACCAAATACTTCAGTATTGAATATTTTATCAGCTTTACATAAATTATACATACATATGCATATTTGTGAAAAATTCCATGAATTTTTTTAGCGCAGGATTAATGAATTGTATTGTGACATATTACATTATTAAAATGTTTGTTAGAACCCAACTCCCCACCCCCACCCCACATACACATAAGCTACTCCAAAAGAGGGGGGGGGGGGTCATTAAAAAGTGCACTTCAAACGGACCCCCTTTAGATATATCAATGACATAAAATATATGAGATACGACTGTACGTTGAAAAGGTTAAACTTTAATATTATCACTACACTTACAACGTGAATACGCATGCCAAACTATGAAAATAATCTGTCACACACTAATGCTAAAGCCAGTCACAGGTAACACCGGTCACATGGGAAGGAAATCTCAAGGAAATCTGGATATAAATCTGACGGCTTATAGCGTTTGGCAGGTGTGTACAGGTAGGGCGAAACGAGAAACGTACAACAACGGTTTACAGGTAATCGATAAATAGCTGAAATCTGCAGGCGAGTAATAACGGAGATTTGTTGGGCTTTTCACGTGAGAGTAATTGCTTACACTGGAGTTTATATTTCACGCTGATTGGCTGTGCAAATAGCGATAACAAGTGTTTACACGGGGTGTGGACATTTAGCGACGGAATTTCGTCCAAGATATACGTAATATGCCTGACTCAGATCTCAAGAGTTCTTAAATATTTAGATTTCTTCTTATAGGGTTACTTTTTAGAAAGGTGACTTGGAAAAAAAAAAAAGGTTTCTTTTCAGTTACAATGTATTAACATGCCTGATTTGGTTTGCACGGTTGTTGTTTTTTCTTGTTTGATTGTTGGGGGGGGGGGGGGGGGGGGGGGGGGGTAGGGGGGGGGGGGGGGGGGGGGGGGGGGGGGGGGGGGGGGGGGGGGGGGGGGGGGGGGGGAGGGGGATAGGGGTGGGGGGGGGGGGGGGAAAATAGTTTTCAGTTACCGAGTTAAATGATGAATTACATACTAAAATACAATTTACGTTTATTCATTAAAACAGTTCTGACATGGATCCCAAGTTTTTAAAATTCAAAATTCGGTCTACCTTTATAAATACTACTATACTAAATAGCATCTCTCCGGTTCAAAGTTCGAATTCCCACCCCTAACCTGCACCCAACTTTAAACAGAGCACCGTATACTGACATGCCAGTAATTGGTGACACGTGTCAGAATATGATCGAGGTGCCACTAAAATTGTTATCGCAATGTTAGTGAGGAACTGTGGTAGTCAAGGACACTTCCTGTTATATTCTCGTTCCAGCCAGTTCACTAAGACGGTATATAAAATGCCGTGGTATGTGCTATCCTGTCTGTTCATATAAAATATTCCTTGTTGCTAATGGAAACATGTAGCGGGTGTCTCATCTAAGGCCATATGTCAAAATTACCAAATATTTGACATCCAATAGCCGATGAATAATTAATCAATGTACTTTAGTGGTGTCGTTAAACAAAACAAACTTTTCCCTGTTATATTCGAAATTCAACCGGCACTTTCATCAATTCATTTTATCTGACGTCGCTGACGTGCTGTAATATTTATTACATTCCTATTCAATCTTACTATAGTGATAAAAACATTTTCAAACAGTGATAAATTTATTTTGTATCAAACATATGTGCGATCTGGACCGGAACTTTTAAATGGGGAATTCCTTTTTTTTTTTTACTGTAGTTAGCGCCTTTTATTTACTGACGTCATATATGATTTACAAATTACGTCACATCGTATTTGAAATATTACACAAGGCTGCCACAGAGTAAGATTCTTAACGTTAAGTAAATCCATGAAAGGAATTTCGATAATAGATTCAACAAAGTGTTGTTATGACGTTAAATTAAAAACCGTTTTTGTAAAAGATAAAAGAAGGTATGTAATAAATACGGAACTTCACATACGTGTTTTCGCTTCCTATTTATTACATACCTATTCAATCTTACTATAGTGATAAAGGCATTTTCAGTCCGTGTAATAAATTTATTTTGTATTACACATATGTGTAATCTGGACCGGAACTTTTAAATGGGGAATTCCCTTTTTATTTTTACTGCAGTTAGCGCCTTATATTTACTGACGTCATATATGATTTACAAATTACGTCACATCGTATTTGAAAAATTACACAAGGCTGCCACAGAGTATGGTTCTTAACTTTAAGCAAGTCCATGAAAGGAGTTTTGATCATAAATTTAACAAAGTGTTGTTATGACGTTAAATTAAAAACCGTTTTTCTAAAACATAAAAGAAGGTATGTAATAAATACAGAACTTCACATACGTTGTTTTCGCTTTCTATTTATTGCACTCGTTTACTTTGCGAAAGAAGCTACGCGGTCTCGTGGTATATATTCTTGCTCAAAATAAACTCGTGCAATAAATAGGAAGCGAAAACAACGTATGTGAGGTCTATATGTTGATTGAAAGGTAGCTTTATTCAAAATAAGATACTCTTGTCAATCATTTCAATGTTGATTTGATTTTGATGGTAGCCTCTATAAATGGAGGGATGTAGCTCGGTGTACTCGCCTGTGGCGTTACTGATCGCAGGATCAAACCTCTCAACATATCCTTTTTACCGTTCCAGCCAGTGTCTCACGAATGGTCTAATAATTGTTATTGTAATTGTCATGACAGTGAAAATAAAGATCCCTTGCTGCTATTCGGTGGGAGTAATATATCTGACAGCAGTGTGTTTTCCTCCTGCATTCTCTAGTTTCAAAGTAGCTCGAATTTCCTGTATCCCTATTCGGTTTGCATAGTTTACCGGACATAAAAACAGGACAAACCTAGAGAACAATCAAGCTGGTGTTACATTAAACCATATATTATACACCACGTATGTATGTACTTGGAATTCATAGAGGTAAAGTTTTGTTTAACGAGACCACTAGAGCACATTGATTTATTAATCATCGCCTATTGGAGGAATTCATACAGATTTAATTAGCTAAGTAATACTGAATAACTCTTTCTTTAAAATAAATTCCTTATTTAGAGAATACGTCTTTGAATGTTTTAATACTAATAGCCATTTGCCTTGTGAAAATACCTGTATTTGTGTCCGAATGAATGAATGAATGAATTAATTAATGTTTAACGAGACTCCAGCACGGAAAATACATTGGCTTTTGGGTGTCAAACTAAGGTAAATGCCTAAATGAATACATATATAATCAACATCAATACAAAAATTCGAGTATTTGTGTCCTAGTACCTGTCGTGTTGGGGTTTTTGTTGTTTGTTTTTGTCTTCGGGGGCGGGGGGGGGGGGGGGGGGGGGGGGGGGGGGGGCCGTTTAGTGTTGTATTGTAATGTATTGGGGGATTTTTTAACGTGTTTGGTTTTGAGTGGGGTTATTTGTTATTATTATGATACTCCTATAATTTATATCCCTGTAGCTCGTATAAGTCCCGACGCTAACACTAAATCGTGGATGTGTCACTATAAACAAGTTGTTAATCGAAGAGGGTGAGGAGTTCAGACATCAAACAAATACAATTATGTACGTCTATACTTAGGTGCGGTTCTAATCGACTACAATCTGTTTGTCAGCTGGGTCGAAACAGCTCGACGTGGTCAGTGTTTCTACGCCTGCATATTGATTTGCTTTAAAACATGCAGCAGACCACAGACACTATCCTATTACTGATATTTTTAAAAAAAACCATACGAAAGGAACGTGTTAAAATACAATTAGTTCACAAGAAAAGATGCTGTGCGAATGCTTATATATAATATATGTGTCTGTATGTGTGTTTGTGTGTGTGTGTATATATATATATATATATATATATATATATATATATATATATATATATATATATATATGTGTGTGTGTGTGTGTGTGTGTGCGTGCGTGAGTATTATATATATATATATATATATATATATATATATATATACACGTGTGTGTGTGTGTGTGCGTGCGTGCGTGCGTGCGTGCGTGCTATAGAAAGTTGGCAAACGTATGCACTGTTAATTTGTTCTTTATGCAACGAAATTAAATTGTTTTTACTAAATCCTGTTTAAATGCACGAAACGCTTACGGTTGATTACCGCAGCAGCTGAATTCCAAAAATAAGTCCTTCAGATTACATTTTAGCAGCGAGAAGTATTTTATAATCATTTTATCAAATGCAATTAGCACATATGATACCGAACTCGTTGCTATATAAGCAGTGAATTAATGTCTGGAGTGGGCGGAAACTGGACCTTTTTTGTGATCATATCTTAAAGATAAATATATTTCCCCCTCGAGAAACTGCTTTGTTTCATATAAAGTTGGAAAAAATTAAAAAAGTGTTTATATATTTATACAGAAAAGAGGATTAAATACTTGGAAAATATCGACTTAATGACGGTTACAACGTGATTTCAAACTCATCCAGTGACTGGAGTTTTGTTTTTGTTTGTTGGTTTTCTTTGTTTTTCTTTTTGCTGGTTTTACCACGATCGACGTTCCGGTTTATTTGCTATTTACAATTTTAAAACATTAATCTCCTTACTTAGTAATCGCACTAAAGTCCTAATCCCAGATTAACTAGAACGATTGCTGTTACGTATCTAAGAGTTTTACGAATCCACGTCTAAAACTGAATATCTAAAATACCGGTACTATAATATGTTCGAAATGTTGAGTAGTGATGAGTTCATAATTCCCACATAACACTGGACAAAGGCCAGTGTGTGTGTGTATGTGCGTGCGTGCGGGCGTGTATGTGTTGTTATGTCTTACGAAAAGTGCATTAATGCATAATTAGTAATGCCCATTTTTGCATTAAGTATTATCCATCATGTGCATGATTCAGTGTCTTAGTTGCCTTAACTTTGATACCTAATAGCCGTTCATTAAACAATGTGCTGAGGTGTCTTAAACCCTTGGTTAGCAGCAGCGAAGAATTAGCGTTCGTTTTAGTGGTTTTGTCTTTTATAATAATTTTTGGCAAAATAGAACAACAGATCTTGTCGTTTAAAGGTAAAACTTTCACCTACGAACCTTTTTGTTTCACTGAGTATCTTCAGTAGTAAAACGTAGAAAAAGGAGAGGTGTAAACAAACGTTTATGCCACTATATTGTTTTGATTTTTGGGTGTAGATAAGTTTTAAAATGTAAAATGGTCTGTAGAACACACCAACTAATACGAAATGGCTTATGGAATGAAATAAACACTTACAAACCATCACAGTCACTGTAAACAAACTACCGTAATAATATGTCACCATACCTTGTAATAACACGTCTTTGATATGGCATCATATCCAGTAAAGAACTTTCAATCTTTCAATCTAACATTAGAATTTTTTTTTTACTTTATCAACACCGCCCATCTCAAATATTTCATTTGTAGCAATTGGGTTTTCCCTGCTATGCGAGTATTCCATTTCCGAGACAAATTGCCAAAAACCTGTGACCGGTGCTGCGCGGTGCAGGTGTTTCCAAACGTTCGAGTAACTTGACATCTACATGTGTAGAATGATCGCCACAACACAGGCGATACATCCGTGGCTAACACTCGTCTATGAAGAATTCCCGCGTGTACAGCATAATTTGTCTTAATTCTTCAAGTTATGACGGGTGGAGGGCTGGGTGGGGACAGAATAGAAAAGACAACTCGTGACAATAACAAGACGATAGAGATTCTTATCAGTAAGCATAAACTTACGAGACGAGGGGGTGGGGTGGAGATGGGGGAGCACCTTCCCCTAGTGCTTTGAGCAAATCCTCAAATTTTGGCAGAAATGATCTATTCTTGCAAAATGAGCTCACCTGAAACCTGAGCTCACCCTGTTTTTCCAACATTCTACCCACACTATAGTTGTAATCCATATATACAAATGTGTAGTGGTTCGTTTGTAGCCACTATATTACTGTTTGGCAGTAATGCTAATGTGAATAAATGTTGTTATATCCAGATTCGGGCATTTTCGTTTAATGGGGGGGGGGGGGGGGGGGGTAAGCTTCCGTCCACCCCTACAAAAAGAGAGACCGTACGCCAATATTAGTAAACTAGTTTGTCATAAGACATATGGCATCCGTCGCATCTTAGCGATTCCTCCCCATCATTCTCTGTATTAAAATATGATTTCTGAAAACACCCGCATTAAAATATGATTTCTGAAAGCATACCCACATTAAAATATGATTTCTGAAAGCATACGTTTATTAAAATATGATTTCTGAAAGCATACGTGTATTAAAATATGATTTCTGAAACATACCAGTATTAAACTAGGATTTCTGAAAGCATACCCGTATTAACATATGATTTCTGAAAGCATACACGTATTGAAATATGATTTGTGAATGCAGACATGTATTAAAATACGATTTATGAAAGCATAAACGTATTAAAATATGATTTCTGAAACAATATATCTTACTGAGTAGTTGTATGTCACTGTATAACACGATTATATCTCGCAATGGCAAAGTCGTAAGAACTGCATGGATTACCTTAACATTAGGGCTTAATGGCTTCA
This sequence comes from Gigantopelta aegis, assembly GCF_016097555.1. Lineage (NCBI taxonomy): Eukaryota > Metazoa > Mollusca > Gastropoda > Neomphalida > Peltospiridae > Gigantopelta > Gigantopelta aegis. Next base: position 74,800,720 of record NC_054707.1, on the reverse strand, counting down.
AACAGCGTGCTAAACTGGAGGGCATGAGCTAATCCGATACATCTGCTGCCAAGTGAAATCCAGTCGTCGGCAGACGCCAGATATATTGGACTATGCACGAGTCAGATAAACAAAACAAAAAAGGCTATAAAACGCTGAATTTGGTAACGTTTGGTTACAGATAAAGAACGACAATAAAAATAGGCCTAATGAGAGGAAATAAATTAAATCTTTAAACAAAAATTACTGAATTTTAGGACGTAATTAGTTTTAAAATGTTAAATAGAAGGGTCATCTTGCCTAGGCAAATAAAAACCCACACACACAATAGCCCCCCCCCCCCCCCCCCCCAAACCCCCCCCCCCAAAAAAAAAAAACCAACAACAACAACAACAAAACCTATCAATTAAATAAGTAACTATTTAACTAATTAAACCATCTTTTTTTCACAAACACCTTACCATTTCGTTCATCGTGAATCTCACTGCTAAATGGTTCCATGGGTACGAAACCGACTCATCTAAATCGGTCCAGTTTTAAACTTATATCCAAAGATTGTGGCACGGCATTAGCAATTGACGGAATCCCATTCGTATAGACACGACAGTTGACATTTGCGTCCAGAAACAGGCTGTGATCGTGTGCTCTCGCTGTATGAATCCGTCTGTATCTTCCCCGTCTGTTAGTCTTCCGACTTCCAATCGCACAGAGACACCATGTTCAGTCGTATCTCCAAACACTTGCCTGCCGTGGTAAATCCGTCCATGCAACTACGGCCCTTTTTCAAACACCACCGAGCACAAACATGCTCTCGCTAAAGGGCGAAAAAAAAATGTAATCACGACACATCCAAACAACATCCAGAGCTGTGCACACAAGAAAACCTCTGCCTGCTATTTGCTACATGTTTCTCTGACTGGACGCCACAATTATTTTCTTGTCCTAAAGGCGCGTAGGTAATGTAAATTCCAAAATGTAAAATACACCAAATGTAGACTCCTTGTAATTTGTTTCTTCCTTTTTTTGAGAATACTTTTCCTCTTATTTCTTTCTGGGTTTTTTTTTGTGTTCAGTTCCTTGTCCTGGTTCGTCGTAGACCTGCTGATGTCTGATCCGAAAACATAAAAGTTTAAGTTTAAATATTTGAAGCGTCGACCGACAATTCGGGATTATGAAATCTCAGAACAAACAGCGGTCCGGCACGCTGGGACAACAGAGACGGATTTCCCAGCCGCGAACATAAAATCTGTGTTATCGGTTTGATTTGAGCGATAGGTAAATTCTCACACTGTTTCCAAACGCCAGGCTACGTCGAGGTATCGCAGCGGTCCCCTGACCCACGGCTTAAACCCAACACAGCCGTCTTTACTACACCGAGTACCTGTCGAATCGACGTAGCACCTGTTTACGTTATGTTGTAAGCAAACAGTCGCTATGTCGCGTAATAACATCAGCTATATATACACACACATACACATGTATAGAGGGATTTAACCTGCTTTCACCGCTGGTAACGCGCAGTGGGCCGGTCTTAGGGCGACAAATCGAGGCTGTCGCGTACATGCGTAAGTGGGTTGCGCTATAATCCAGCCGGGTAACGCGTGGTTTGGTCATTTTCTCATGCCCAAAACTCAGTCGTGAATGGAAAACATGTATAGCATACCTTAATGGAAACGAAAATACACGAGATTTGATAGTTTTGTCCATAAATTATTTGGCGAGTGGGCGGCGGTAACAATAGCTGTACACTAACTGGTAAGATTAAACGATAATTGGAAGGTGCTCTTCAAAGAAACAGGAAATTTATTTAAGGTGTTTTGAGACCGGTAATCACGGTCGCGTGCATTTGAACGTTCTTAATTAGCAATTATGAATTATTTATTTATTTCCACAGACGGCGAGTTATTGGTTAAATAAGATCAAACAGAATAATGTCCTTCACAGATAAAATAGAATTTCGTTTTCTCTATTAGTTTGTTTGTCTTAAAGGGACAGACCCTAGTTTTTAAACCCTAAGACATATTTGTTCACAATTAGAGCCGTTTATGATCACTAAAATCAAACATTACTTATATTTTATTGTTTATATTATCCATTTCAGTACAACCGAAGTTTTTCTGCCCATCCTAGTGTTTCTAATACCACAAAATTCATTTTTTTTTTTTTTTTGTCAGAAGTAACAGTTATGGAGTCGAGTTTTAGTCGAGATTTAACGGCATTTCACCGTTTCAACTTCACAGACTCTTGGTTCACTCTCTTGTAACGTTATTCAAATGTGTTACAGGTCTGTAACTTAACCGAACTTAGTGTCCATTTTTACTGGTTGAAAATAGGGTCTCCGTCTTTAAAGCCGCAATCTCATGAAAACAAGTTTAAGAGCGGAGTTGAATAATACAATAAAAGTAAAAGCCTGACAAGATTAGGGTTTTTTTTCTTTTGTTTTGTTTTTGTTTTTGTTTTTTGTTGTTTGTTTTGGGTTTTTTTTTTCATGTTTTGACAATATGTATTGATAAGTGAACACACTCGATTTTATTAAAACTGTAGTTGCGTTTTACATTTGTAAATGTTGTTTTTGTTATTACACTTCAGAATAGGAGGCGAGATTGTATCTTTAATATAAATTCACTCATTACTGTAGCGTTGTACACAAATTTATTTTAAAAAAGAAATACACAATGCCAAAACAAAAGTTTGGATTTAGTGGAGAACTAGAATCCGAATCGATCCTGTTAATTCTTTATATCGGGTGGATGGATGGATGGATAGAATCACGGCATCGGTAAATCTGTGATTGGATGGTACATTTTGGATAGATGGATTTGCGTTTATGTATGGAGGGATAGATGAATGGACGAACAGGTGAGTGGCCTTTGGGTGACTGGATGGAGAGTGTCACGAACGGCGGACAGATCTTACAAAGTTATCAAAATTAGACAAGTAGTACTTTCTACGGAATAACCTCTCCGAAACACAACAACAACAACAACAAAATAAAAATAAACAAACAAATAATAAAATGAATATAAATTGTTTTAATTAATAAATTTCAAAGAAGGGGCGGGATGTAGCCCAGTTGTAAAGCGTTCGCTTGATGCGCGGTCGGTCTAGGATCGAGCCCCGACGATGGACCCACTGGGCTATTTCTAGTTCCAGCCAGTGCTTCACAACTGGAGTAACAAAGGCCGTGGTATGTACTATCTTGTGTGGGATGATGCATATAAAAGATCCCTTGCTGCTAATCGAAAAGAGTAGCCCATGAAGTGGCGACAGCGGGTTTCCTCTCTCAATATCTGTCTGGTCCTTAACCATATGTCTAACGCCATATATCCGTAAATAAAATGTGTTGAGTGCGTCGTTAAATAAAGGATTTCCTTCTTAAACTTCAAAGAAAAAGAAAAGAAAAAGTGAATACTAATTATCAAATAACCTTTTTTTTTTTTTTTCCCTTCTTCAAAAAAATTAATTATTATCGTGTGGACACGCCTACGACATTCTTTGCGCATGTCCTGATATTTCAAAATATAGTCTCATAACACGGGTTGCCGTTAGATAGCCGTTATCGTGTCATCCACGACATAAACACCCGTTCTCGCCTCATTCTCCATTTCAAATTTCCTGTCCTTAACAAAGATTAGCCTGTCACGAGGAATGCTGTTATAAATCCACGCTTGTGTGGACACAAAAGAAACGATCAGGTTTCACCGTCCTACAACTCCGTCATCACAAGAAAGAACAGGGTGAAGTGGGAAACTTGTGTGATAAAAATTCAACTATATCATGAAATGTTTTGGTAGACTCAGAGAGTAGTCAGTCATTTGCAGTTGGGACCGCCTTAACCTTTGTGCAATGTTTAACAGTGTACGCAAAAACAAAAGAAAAAAAAAGAAAGAAAAGAAAACAGATTAGTACATGTATATACTTTCGCATTCTATACCTTTTTTGTGCTGGGGTGTCATTAAACATTAATTGATTGATTGATTCATCCATTCATCCATACATTCATTCACATTCTGGGTTTTCTTTTATACAGGGTCAGATTTGAGATCGGGCAGACCCGGTACTGTCCCAGTTGTATCGGCGAACTGCATGCCTCCAAGCTATAATTATATTTGAGATCGGGCAGACCCGGTACTGTCCCAGTTGTATCGGCCTCCAAGCTATAATTATATTTGAGATCGGGCAGACCCGGTACTGTCCCAGTTGTATCGGCCTCCAAGCTATAATTATATTTGAGATCGGGCAGACCCGGTACTGTCCCAGTTGTATCGGCCTCCAAGCTATAATTATATTTGAGATCGGGCAGACCCGGTACTGTCCCAGTTGTATCGGCCTCCAAGCTATAATTATATTTGAGATCGGGCAGACCCGGTACTGTCCCAGTTGTATCGGCCTCCAAGCTATAATTATATTTGAGATCGGGCAGACCCGGTACTGTCCCAGTTGTATCGGCCTCCAAGCTATAATTATATTTAACACCAATATTCTTCATCAGTTATCTCTCTGGCTCATTTTCATATAATAGTAACACAGTTGCATGCATTTCGGAGAGGATTTGTTGTTTTTTATAGCCTCTTTTAGCATGGTGCAGCACCGTGCCTTAATAGTCTAGTTTCATCTTGCCTTAATGAGCACCATGTATGCTGCCCTGAGGTTAAACAAGACTTTTTAAAAATAATTAATTACAGAATTGCCTTTATAAAACACTCAGAAAACATTTATTATTAATTAATAAATTATCTCTGTTATATATTGTCATTCATTTATTAAAGCAAGCACATTAATTACATTTATTACTATTTCTATTAATTTTTTGTCTTTAATGAAAACAAAAAGTACCATGAAAACGGTGAAAATGCCCCAAAGGGAAAAATGCCTCTAAGGAAAACACTGTGCATGTATGTTATTGGTCATACGCCATCCATACCTTACAAAATACTCATCATAGATGTGTGCCTTGAATTGTTTTTTATGTTACGAAATATCAGACTTATAGACCACTTATCAGTAAATATATTCATAACATGGAACAAATCAACGTTTGTTGTTAAATAAATAACCCTTCCCAATACCATTCAAAGCCATGCTTGTAATCAAGTACAAGGAAAACAGTTACCTGTAAAATAACGATTTGCTTTTTGTTTTGAAGCTTAATAGTATTTATGCCGAAATATGTAAAAAATATAACCTCACCGTGAATCAGTTTTCTCGCTCTCCGCATATTATGTCATGACGTAGCGTGTGGATACAGCGTTGAATGTTCTCTCCTTGCGATACAGCCCGTCCCTGTATTATAAACGAGTCTTAAACCAGTCCTTGTTTAAAAATTATGCCTTTTGGACCCTGAGACACTTTCATAGATGAATACACCATTAATTAGACAGTAATTTTATCTCGATTCCCCCTAAAATATATCCATGATATTTTTATGCATCTGGGCGGGTTTTGATTGAATCTGCAATCCAAGTCAGGGTTCCGTAATGTATCTAGTGGTGTCCAGTTACTTACGGAACCAGACGATTTTAGGACAAGTACTTATGAATTTATTCTGCTATATGGTTCGATTCGTATATTAATATATTCGTTCTTGTCGGGATTCTTGTCATAGAAAAATAAAATAAAATAAAACCACTTTAATTAGTATTGTTACGTTTATATATTTTTTAAATTATGCCTTTGCCACACTTTAATGTACCCTTTTCAAAGAATGACCCGTATTATGTCAATGATAGTATTAGCTGCACACTACAGGTTATGACATACTAGTAGTCAAAACGATTAAAACATTTGATTACTATAAATATATAACTCTCATTCAATATGAACACAAAGGTAAATATCGTTATTCAAACTCGCTTAGTAAAAACGCACCTTTAGTGTTAATGGACACGGCACACGACTGCAAATTCGGCAATAAAACACTAGGCTTAAACTGCGTCAGAATCATAGAGACTTGTACGAGAAAGTAAATATACCGACACGCCGATAACACGTTAATGGCCACGTGTATGTCAGCATGAATAATGCATAAATGCATCTGATTATAATCTATATGATCGGTGGTCGATGATATAAAAATGTAAAATGCGTTACTAAATATAGTACGCCAAACAACTGCATTAAGTCCATGCCAAAATAATCAGTTGAATGATAAGCGAATCAGGCACTAGATCACACCATTAGAGAACATTGATTTATTTAGTGTAGCCTATTGGATGTCAAATATTTGGTCATTCTGACAATGTTGCTACATTTCTCCATTAGTATCAAGGGATATTTTATGTTCATTTTCTCAAAATGAGGATCGTATTTACCGCGCCCTTTAATATAACAGTCTGGATCACAGGTTGGGACGGGGGAAATCCAGTCAGAGAATGAGTCCAACGAGCGCTCTACCAACTGGGCTAGATCCCGCTATATTATATATGCGATTCAGTGTGCCTGCCTACCAGCTTGTCTGGATGCCTTTTTGGCTCCCTGTCCGTGTGTCCGACTGTCTTCGCATATCTGTCTATCGACATCTCTCTCTCTCTCTCTCTCTCTCTCTCTCTCTCTCTCTCTCTCTCTCTCTCTCTCTCCCTTGCTATTAATACAAAAAAACTCACACACAAAAACTCACACACATGTATTGGGTTTCCTCTCTTTGACTATGTGTGAAACGTACCAAATGACTGACATCCAGCAGCCGATGATTAATAAATCAATGTGCTCTAGTGGTTTCGTTAAACAAAACAAGCCTGTCTATATACATGCCTCTCTATATATCTAACTGTATATTATGTCTGTCATTCTGTCAGTGTATTGTGTCTGTGTGTATTTGTGTCTCGTTAGAAATACTCGTGGTGGGGAGGGGTATCTTTTTTAAAGTCAACGTAGCCAAAACTTTAAGGATACAGACATGATTTTGTTTTAATGCAGGTGTTAAGGGCAAATGTACACTTAGGGAAACACCTGGTCCACGACGTTAGGTCACGCTCCGTGACACAGAAGGAAGAGCTTGTGTTTATGCTCTGGGTTGGTGCGGGGTCGTCTGGGGTCACTGGGGATTCTGTGTTACAGGAAACAAAGATCTCCAAATGACTGCACAAGCCGACATAACGTAGTCGTGTTACAATTACCTGATTTATCGCCTGTTAACGCCTTGTAGGTTCAGGGTCAAGTAGTAAAATAGATTCTGGATCCTATTGTATTTTTAAATTTCATGGTATCGCGCCTTTAATATGAGATTGCAATAATATGTTCAGATTATAACGATTGTGCATACGCTTTGTTGCATTTTAATGATACGCACAATGTATTCTCTATTAGATTCAAATTAAAAAAATATTTAATTATATCTATGTAATCGCGCCTTAAATATGAGATTGCAAAACCATGTTCAGAGTATAATGATTATGCATACGCTTTGTTGAATTTTAACGATACATACAATGTATTCTGTATTAGATTCATATATTTAGGCTTTATGTGGTCACGGAGTTAAAAATGATAATGCAATGAATTGTTGTGAGGTCATGACCCCGTGCTTATAAATCATCCACGTCTAGACTCAAGGCTGCGAGTTTCAGTCAGACATAATATATGATATTATATATTATATTACAAAATGCACACTTCATCACTGAAGACTTTGTTAAAGTGAACATGTAAACTGTAAAATGATATAACTGGCATAGTCAGAATAAGGCATGGTGGCCACGTCGCCCCAAACACATCTCGTTTTCACTTCAGTCCATAACACGACTCATAGACTGTGGTTCTCTCCCCCCCCCCCCCCCCCCCCCCCCCCCCCCCCCCACTCCCACCCTTGTCACCCCGATGTGGATGTCCCCAGTATACAATCCTGGCTACACCAATGAGCCCAGGTACTGAATTTTCTTCTTTTAAGCTCGGGTAAGTGCTTCAGCAGATCTATTATTTTTCTTTAATAGCAACAAATCCGAACATCTTTTCCGGGTTGCGAACCCAATACCTACCAGTCTTAACGCCTATGGCCACCCCACCTATCTAGGCTTTTCTGTCCGGGACAGATGGTTGTGGTTAATGAGAAAATAGGTCCATACACCGGAATCGATCGTGTGAATTATTGCACCGCGGGCGAACATTGAATATAAATTATTTAGCTAAATTTCTATTCTAACATAAAAAAACGATATTTCATTATCATTCAATTAATTTGTGGAAGGCTTTCATACTAGTAATGAGGGTCATTGCCCTCCGAAAAACACATTCCGTGACCTTTTTGGTTTAAAAGACTATTTTTGGTTTAAAAGACTATTTTTGTGAACATTTAGTTTTAAAACAGTTTCAGTGGAAGCATGTTTCTAAAGTGTTATAAGACATAGTTTGTCTAGTAAGAGAAGACTACAATATGCCCTGATGTGTTTGTCTAGTCAGAGAAGACTACAATATGCCCTGATGTGTTTGTCTAGTCAGAGAAGACTACAATATGCCCTGATGTGTTTGTCTAGTCAGAGAAGACTACAATATGCCCTGATGTGTTTGTGCGTTTTAGTGTGTGAGTGCGTGTGTTTGCGTGTGTCTTTATATTTATGTGTTTGTCTAGTCAGAGAAGACTACAATATGCCCTGTTGTGTTTGTGCGTTTTAGTGTGTGAGTGCGTGTGTTTGCGTGTGTCTTTATATTTATGTTTTTTTTTTCATTTGCTTGTGTGTGGGTTTTGTGTGTGTGTGTGTGTGTGTGTGTGTGCGCGTGCGTGCGTGTGCGTGCGTTGTGTGTGTGTGTGTGCGTTGTGTGTGTGGGTGCGGTGTGTGTGTGTGTGTGTGTGTGTGTGTGTACGGGTAATTGCAGTCTAGATGTGACCCTGTTAATGACAATAATATTTATAAATACCTTTATGAACGATGTGCGCATCTCTCGAAATATTCTTCCTCAAAAGAAAATCGCCTTCGATAATCAAATAATTATAGTTCCCACGTTGAACTTGACCTCTGATCGCAATTACGGTCCTCCAACCATCGAGTCCCGTGTTTAATTAGGAACAGGAAACAAAGACGTCAATTTGTGAGCGTACATAATCCATAAAGGTGACAGACTTATAAATATGGGATGAGTGGAAACCCGATACGTCGGCTTAATTAGTTTCCATGGCGACAAGGTAATAAATACACCTTATGCGTTAAGTGCTGCTTTGAATCAAGCAAGACTAATAAGTTTCGTAAGCAAAGGGCGTCAGAGTGAAGTGTAATTCTGTTACCGACTGTTACGTTATGTCGATGACATCAGGGGATATTTAAAATCAAACAACTTTTGTGGGAATTGATTTTCAACACAGATACACGTTTGTGAGTGAGAAGGTGGTTTCGGAGTGGTTGAGACGTTGAAGGGTTGAATGGAAACAAAATACAATTCACAGACCGCCTTTATTTTAGCTGGAATATAGCCGGGAGGGAAAACAATGTACACGGCCCGTGGGTATATGGGATAACATACATATTATGTACCTAGATACAGCCGAAATTGTGTTAATTAGCCACATAATAAAGTACCAAAATATGCATGGTCTGTTTTGGAAAATATATGCCATTAGTAATGCTGAGGTAGACACTGCAATCTGTTATCGAATACATTACAAATCTTAGTTATTTCTGGAGGTAACTAGGGTCTTTTTTATATTTTATAAATTGTCGCTCACATTTCTTGATGTATTGTTGACATAATTAGTTTTGCTGCATGAACTACAAATTTTGGTTCGCAGTTCATGATGTAACTGTTTTTATTGAATGTGCTACATATTGCCATCCATATTTCTTAACGTACCTTGTTTTACTGAATGTATTATGTACAAACTGGCGCTCACATTTCTATTATATTAATATAGTATATATAGATTTTATTTAAAGTATTATTTTAATGTCAGTATCTCGTAATTCCGTATGGAGTGGCTTGTGTACTTTTATTCTTGTATTTTTGTATTTTAATGTTTTTAAACCTGTGTACACATGGTGAGACTTAAATAAAAATATCTGTCTGTCTGTCTGTCTTTCTTGACAAAACTTGTATTACAACTGTTGTTCGCATTTCCTGACGTGACTGGTTTTATTGAATATACTACAAATTGGCGCGTGCATTTCTTGACAAAAGTTGTTTTATTGAATGTGTTACAATTTTGTTCGCATTTCTGGTGTTATTGAAAGTACTACAAATTGGCGCTCGCATTCCTTGACACAACTGGTTTCATTGGATGTGTTACACATTTTCGCATTTTTTGACAATACTGGTTTTAATAAATGTACTACAAATTGTCGTTAGCATTTCTTGACATAAATAGTTTTATTGAATGTACTACACATTGTTTCACATTTCTTGATGTAACTGGTTTTATTCAACGTACTACTAATTTTTGGTTCATATTTCTTGAAATAACTAGTTTTATTGAATTGTATTATACATTGTTCGCATTTCTTGACGTTACTAATTTTATTGAATGTATTACAAATTAATAACTGGTCTTATTTAATGTATTATACAATTTGTCGCTGGCATTTCTTGAAACAACTGGTTTATTAAATTGTATTACAAAATTGTTGTCCGCATTTCTTTAAAGTGACATGCCCTAGTTTTTAAACACTAAGACATATGTTTGACTATTATAGCCGTTTTTGATAACTGAAATCATGCTTTACTTAGATTTTATGGTTTAGATTATCAATTTCCGTACATTCAAAGTGGTTTTCGTCATAGTGGTATTTTTAATATCACAAAATGCATTTCTCATATTTTTAAAAACGCACGTGCGTCTGAGAAGTAACAGTTATGGAGTCAAGTTTTAGTCTATTTTTAGAGGGTATTTCACCGTTTCAAAGTCACAGACTCATGTTTCACTCAGTTGTAACTTTATCCAAATGTGTTACAGGTTTGTAGATTAACTAAACTTAGTGTTAATTTTCACAGGTTGAAACTAGGGTATGTCCCTTTAATTAACTGGTTTTATTGAATGTACTAAACAATTCCGTTCGCATTTCTTGACGTAACTGGTTATATTGAATGTATAATAGAAATTGTCGTTCGAATTTCTTGACGTAACTGGTTGGTTATATTGAATGTATGATAGAAATTGTCGTTAGCATTTCTTGACGTAACTGGTTGGTTATATTGAATGTATGATAGAAATTGTCGTTAGTATTTCTTGACGTAACTGGTTTTATTGAATGTACTACAAATTGTCGCTCACCATTTCTTGACCTAACTTCTTTTATTGAATATATTACAAATATTCGCACTTCTTGACATAACTGGTTTTATTAAATGTACTACAAATTGGCGCTCGCATTTCCTGACAAAACTTGTTTTAATGAATGTATTACAAATTGTTGTTCGCAGTTCTTGACATAACTTGTTTTATTGACTTTACAACAGTCTTTGGCATTTCTTGAATGTCTTACATATTTTACTACACGCAGTCTACAGTGACGTAAGCCTAACCGATTTTACTAAATGTACTCCAAATTTGCATTTACATTCTTTGACGCAACTGAATCTAGAAAACAACGTAGGCAATCTTTGACGTACTACTGAAAGTACTACAGCTTGCATTGTCATCACAATTTTTACTGTCATTATTAGTGAATGTCCGTCTATTGGCGTAACTGTTTTTATTTGAAGGTACTACAAATTGTCACCGTGAAATGAGCAAGTACTTATAGGTATTTGAAGTTAACAGCACTAAGAACCCAATATCTAGTTTGTTTACTAACTACTTGTGATCTACGTTGGGTCTCAGATAACAATTTATAATGCTCTAGACGCCCACGCCTATTATACTTAGACGGAATTAGTGACCAGCACGTGTTACAATGACATGACGAAATATGCTAAAATACCTACCAAATAAATATTACAGAAAGGTTCATGAAAATATTTCATTACTGGCTATGGTTAAACAGAGTTAAATCTTGCTTTATAGTTTTTTGGAGGTTGCCCACTCCCACCCTAGTCCTATCCAGGTGTGTACAGTATTATAACATACCATTTCATCAAAATACTATTATATGTGAGGATGTAGTAACCGAGATACCTAGTCTCAATATTTAAAAAAAGAAACTCCCTGTCGCTGGAAGAACTCTGGATAAATAAATACAAATACAGTATATAATAATGGGAAGTAAAAACTATGTGCGTGATCTCTCTCTCTCTCTCTCTCTCTCTCTCTCTCTCTCTCTCTCTCTCTCTCTCTCTCTCTCTCTCTCTCAAACACACACACACACACACACACACGCACACATGCAATGCTCCCACCCCCGTTGACAATAAAATTAGTATGCATGTGTATAGCTACCACCACCGCACCTCAACCCTCCCCCTGTCTTGGATACATCCATCGGGGAATATCGAAGGATATGCCCAAGACAGTCGTACTTGAACCTTCAGTGTATGTAAGCACGAGTCAAATGGTTGTGAGTGAGTGAGTGAGTGAGTGATTCATTGATTGACCCCCACCATCCTAGTGCTATCATCCTCCGACGCACCCACAACTGAAAGGTACTAGAAATAATTACGTCTCTATTTTCCAGCACTTTTAACGACTGTCCTTCGGACTATGTTTGTGGGCCGAAAATACAACCTAAGAAGACAAGACAATCGTGGAGACGGTAGCAAACACGAGCACACAAGACAAGCGGCCCACCTGTCTATGTGAGGTGTTAACTTCACTTCCTTTGATGAACGATAATTTTAGATCACGGTTTGAAGTGCGGCCAACTTTAAAAGGCTAGGGAGACTTGGCGGAAGGAAGAAACGCCCAACCCAATCTGGGCGCTTGACCACAAAACGAGAAAAAACAACAACAAAACAAAGAAGAAGACGTTTTACATCTATTGACCTTTGACGCGATATTTACGCCATTCGGAGCAATGGGAATTGGGACAGTACTGATTGAATGCTATATGAAGTTCTGGTGGACTAAATTAATTCCTTTTGCAGATAATAATATTAAACTTTTTTTTTTTAAACTGATCTCTCATTTCCAATAAATCATTCCTTAAAACGCCTTTACTTTAGTGAACCTATGCTATGGAAAACGTTAACTGACATATTATATAAACTCCACTAGAACAAAAACCACCTATGGAATGTCCAGGCAGTACACCAGTTACAAAAATGTGGCACCGCGGATATTAATTGTTTACTCTGTACCTCGAACTTTGACAAGGAACTCTCTAATTTGGTACAATGCAACCTATATGATATCGAAAATAAATCGCTTTCAAAAGGTGTGATTTTAGGTGGGGGTTTTTTACCTTTTTTTCTTTCCTTTTTTCCCTGATATAATCTGACTACCTAATTAAAACCGTTGTTTCTATAGTGCAGCCTCAAAATATTATAATGTACAGCCCATAAAGCAGTTGTGTTATGTGTACACATGTAATGCATTAGATTTAAAACAAATACTAAATAAAGATACTAATCTTGAAGGTATTTATAGTGGGCTGGTTATGCATGTTCAGCTATATATGTAGGGTGAGGATGCATAGTCAGAATATCTCATTTCCAAATTTTAACTGACATATTATAGAAACTCCGTCTGTGGAATGTGAAATGAGCATCATTGCATCCATAATTAGTAATTTAATGTGATGCACATCACAGTTGAGGAACAACTGGATGTGATATTTTTAATCTGATCAGCCGAGCTGGTTTTCATAATATACTGATGAAAACAGTAAGGATCCACAACCACACTAGTATCAAAGAGTGAATGCAACCAAAACTCTCATCTACTATGGAAGTGAACCGTATAACTGCTATTAGCTGTCAATCCCACATTACTGACATTGCATCTTTGTACTTTATGCAAATATTTCAGCACTAATAAAAGATTAAATTGTGTCTACAATACCGAGTTTCCCTTCGTCTTCTTTTTTTTTTTTTTATCTCAGTATATAATTATCGATTATCAAAGCCACTGTTAACTAGCCATATTCCTGTTCATATGTTATTCATAATCTACAGTGACTATAGGTTTTAGCAATGCGTCATATCTAGAATTATAATTCAGCTTTTAAATTTATTTATTTATTTATTTATTTATTTTTAATTGTTTTGTTGTAATTTACTTCGTTATCTCTACGTTGAAGAAACCGAACCAGACGACTAACAATTCCAGACAGACAAAATTAATACATTTTGATGGAACTTGTCATTGGACACTTTCTCGACTTCGAGATATCAAAAGATTCGAGATGTCGAGATAACAACGTTTCACTTTATTAATTTATTCATTAATTTATTCACTCATTCATTTAGTCACTGGTTGATTTATTGTTTGTATATCTAAATGCCATCTACTAAGTACAAAAGTTTTCGGTGAAAATTATCATTGGCCATTTTCTCGATTTCGAGATATCCAAAGAGTCGAGATAACAAGTTTAACTTTATTCATTTATTCATTAATTTATTCGTTCATTCGTTCATTTACTCATTGATCGATTTTTGTTTGTTTATCTAAACACCAGCTACTAAGTACAGAGGTGCTGTTGTTTGTATATATTTCTGAAGCAGTAAGTAATATTGCATGTTCGTAGACTCGCCTGTCATATTACCGTATGATAACATCGCCGATTACCGAATGTAGGAGAGGGGCGTAACAGCGATCGCTCCGCACACCGCACACGTCTGCACACCCTCACTGGTAATCCCCGATATAATCCCGGTGCCACATCAATCATCTTTCGGGCAGAGCTGGCCTTTATGGCAAGTTTCGTATTCACCCAGGTGTGGGACAGGTAGATCCTATCGCGCCCAGGTTGAGACGGACTCCATTATTTAGACTGGCACCAACGCTGCTCGCCAGTGGTGGCGGATTGTCTGTGGGTTTAAGGTGCAGTGCCTGTTTGACAGAAAAGAACAGAACTCTATTCCGCTCATGGTCCATGCAGCTGATCGATGATATGTGAGGAATATAATCAGAGAAAAAAAAAACAATATTCTTCGACAAAGGAAACGCATAATGTCAAGTTATAAAATAGACGGTCTGCCTTAACCCCGACTGACTTCATTTTAATTCTTTAGAAGCCTTGGCGTCTTCTTCTCTTAGACCTTATAGTATGGTGGGGCGGGACGTAGCCCAGTGGTAAAGCGCTCGCCTGATGCGCGGTCGGTCTGAGATCGATCCCCGTCGGTGGGTCGATTGGGCTATTTCTCGTTCTAGCCAGTGCACCACGACTGGTATACCGTGGTATGTGCTATCCTGTCTGTGGGATGGTGCATATAAAAGATCCCTTGCTACTAATGGGAAAATGTAGCAGGTTTCCTCTCTATTACTGTGTCAAACTGACCATATGTTTGACATCCAATAGCCAATGATTAATAAATCAATGTGCTCTTGTGATGTGCGGTTTCGTGATTAAGCCATAGGATATAAGGCTGGTAGGTACTGGCTACCTGCTCCCACCTAGTGCTAGGTTTAACAACTCAATGGGTAGCTTTAAGACCACTACATCGACTTCTCTGTCACTAATAACTAACAACCAACCACTAAGCCACTAAGCCCAGATAGCTGATGTGTGTGCCCAAAATAGCGTGCTCGAACCTTAATTGGATGTAAGCACGAAAATAAGTTGAAATGAAATTTAGTGCTGTCGTTAAACAAAACAAACTTTATCTGATTCAGTCAGTTCAGCGTACGTGGAAAACCTTTCGCGGCAGTACTAGTACTATAGTAGTTTAACACTTAAAGGATGTGTACTGATGGTCTGTTTATTGTTAATGTGGCCCAACATGCCATAAACATGACAGAGAGGCCATAAAATGTATCATAGGGCTACAACACTGTCGAACACGACAATATAACTCGGGGCCTCTAATAAAAATAGTCTTTTTCGCCACATACGATGCTTTCTGAGCAGCAGAACTGTGTTGGTCAGCATCTTACACATTTCATGTTTTGATCCTTTATATAATAATAATAATAATAATAATAATAATAATTGTGATTATGATGTCGATGGTGATGGTGATTATGATGACGATTGTAATGATGTTGATGATGATGGTGATGGTGATGATACTACTACTACTACTACTACTACTACTAGTACTACTACTACTACTACTACTACTACTACTACTACTACTACTACTACTACTACTAATAATAATAAATAATAATAATCTATGAGTTGGGGGACAAGAGACGATATTTTCTTTCACACCCGTTGGTGAGAACACCATGTGTTATTTATGATTACACATACTTGTTAACACGTGTACGTGTGTTAACAATTTCAAGACACACGACTGGATGCTCCTAGGTGATGACCAGGTAACCAGTGCCATACGTCAAATAAAAAACCAGCGCGATGGAAATCGATTAGACTGTGACGTATAGTTAACCTGACAATCGTGTCTGTGTCGCGTAAGTCAGCAACAAGTGCAACGGCTGTAAATAAATTTTATTTGAAAAATATGTTAAAATTTGCATAAAACCTGTTTTTTATGACATGTAAGAAATATAATAATACATTCGTGTCCGTTAGATACCATTTATCTCACAACTCGCTGTTTATAAACGTATCAAACTCGCTTTCGCTCGTTAAATACATTTTAAAACAACTCGTTGTGAGATAAATGGTATCTGACGGTCACTTATGTATAATATTCTCTATGTAATAGAAGAGAACAGAAAGAAAAAAAAGGACGGAACAGAATAAATGATAATAATACTACATGTATTAAAAAACAAAAAAAACAACAACATAAATTCAGTCTTGACATGTATTCACCAAGACGACATACAATTAAAATGTCACGTGGTAATATGGACACAGAGTTTATACGTGAATGGGTTAATGGTGCGGGGATACCATTAAATCACACACCAATTACAACTTTTCTCTTAAATTATCAATTTTGCTTCTGGTCGTTCTGGTGTTAGGACTAGCTCATAATTAGAGGATAACTATGTTGTATTTGACAATTCGCGGACATTAACGTTGTAGACCGGTCTCGGTGGCGTCGTGGTTAAGCCATCGGACATAAGGCTGTTAGGTACAGGGTTCGCAGCCCGGTACCGGCTCCCACCCAGAGTGAGTTTTAACGATTCAGTCGGTAGGTGTACGGCCACTACACCCTCTTCTCTCTCACTAACCACTAACAATTAACAACTAACCCACTGTCCTGGACAGACAGTCCAAATAGCTGAGCTGTGTGCCCAGGACAGCGTGCTTGAACCTTAATTGGATATAAGCACAACACTAATTTAAAGAAAGAAAAAAGAAAGAAAGAACGCAGCTTTTATTGCCGGAAATTTAATTTTATCGGCGATGTTTTATCACACACAAATAAACCATTAATAATAATTGTACCTTGTGTGTAGTCAAAGGTTTGTTATGCGTTGTGTTTCCACAGAAGAAATAATCTTTAAAATGCATTATGTAATGGTATTTCAACTGTACACACTGTGGCCAGTTGAATCTTACCTCAAAGTAAGGTCAAGATCAATGTGAACCTTTGGTAAAGGTGATTATTTATTTTTAATCCCTTACAACTCGACTCGTTTGTGGATGGCTTTCATATTTCTTATGATATAGCATCCCTATCCCTATGCTCATGTATGTGACACTAGTGCAAAGCAACAATTTGATACTATACAAAATGGAACCTTAGTTACTATTTTAAGTATTTGTGATCAATAACTATGTAATGCACTAGAGGGAATAGGTTTTATGGAATACATTACAACAGGATATGGAAAATCAGTGTGGTGTTACTAGAAGATAAATTAATGCCCATACTCACTTTATTTAACTATTTAGCATTTATGTTGTTTGATTTATCTATTCACCATCCATTACATACAAGGCAAGCCATTATAGCCCTGCCATTATAGTTAGGGGTTATTTTGTGTGTAAGAGAGATGTAATTAGCAATATTTAATGTAAACCTTTGATGTAATTTAAGTACAAAAATAACTGTAATATTACATAACACGTTTCAGAACATCATGTTTGTTTTGGGGTTAAAGGGATCTGGTGTGATCAAAAGAGCTGTTAATTGTACGACAGGCTAAAATAAACCACGGCCATTATCAGCAGGTTCATATTACCAAACACTTAACGGATGGGTGTCAGCGAAACGTGAGAAGGAAAATAAGTAAGGCAATTTTAGTACGCCTATGCTCATGTAACGTATTACGGGTAAGCAGGTTACATCGGAATAAGGTTGTCTATCGTTGCCCCGTGGTCGAAGTCTGAAAGGACTGCGTCTGAAAACACGTAGGGGTCACAGACCTTCATTCGACACGAGTGCTTCGCACTTCTTTTCATACTGGTAAAGGACAACATTAGTTTGTTTGCTCGATAAAAAGAGATGTTAACACCCCAACAATGGACGCTCGTACTCGACCCGGGGTCGTCCAGCACGCCATTTACACCCAGTGTTCACCTTAATATACTTTGAGCAAGCCTGCCCCATGTTCCAGCGACAGATGTCGACGCTAGACCTTCGCTCACTATTCCACTGGTCTCTGATATTTAGGTAACGTGAAGCGCATAAACTAGTCGGTCGAACGTTTGTTTCTGTTCGGCCTGACTGAACTCATCTTCGCAAGTCACGGTACCATTCCGTATAACTAAGAAGGATATTTAACGACGCACTCAACACATTTCATTTACGGTTATATGGCGTCGGACATATGGTTAAGGATCACACAGATATTGAGGGAGGAAACCCGCTGTCGCCACTTCATGGGCTACTCTTTTCGATTAGCAGCAAGGAATATTTTATATGCGCCAAATAATTCGCAAACGTTAGCGTTACTATCTGTCGCTGAATGGAGGTGATGTAATATGATTTCTAACCAACAATATATTAGGCCTAGCATTTTCCTAAGCAAAATTATTCTTTAAGTAACATTCAACAATTAAAACGGTTGTTGTTGGGTTGGCTTTTAAAACAAAATTAGAATATAATTAGTACAATGGATATAGTGGATTAATTGTTAAAGGGACATTCCTCAGTTTGCTACATTGTAAGATGTTTTCGACTAATAAAATATTTCTACGATTAAACTTACATATTAAAAATATTTTCTGGTTTAGAATATCAGTGTTTGTATATTCAATGTGTTTCTGGTCGTCTTAATATTTGTAAGAAGCCCAAACTGGATTTTGTCTTCAAATAATTTCGTAAAAATATATTTTAGGAAATAAAATGAAATTTAACCTAGTGTATATATTAGATCGATCAAAAAACACGTTTACTATACAGCCAGTAATCTTTTATTCAGAAAAATATATTTGATATGTAATTATAATTGTTAAAAAGTCTTTGTTAGTCGATAACATCTTAAAAAATAGCAGCAAACTCAGGAATGTCCCTTTAATAACTGCGAAAGTAATTGTTCTGAATGAGAAAAAAAGAGGAAATATGATAATATTCCACTGTTGAAGCGGGTGTACACCTCTCGAACCCCTTTTCACAGAATATGTCACTGTTTATCGACCCACGTTAGAGCACACCTGTTAGTGTTATGTCCATCGTGCAGCGCGGTTATTGGAGACTTTTCAATGGGCAGCTTTATTTCGCAGTGCACAGCGATTTGGCTTTTGATGCTTCCCATAAAGAATATTAATATACCTTGGTTATTAATCTTTCAATAATCCATGCAGTGAAACATTTACTTAAATGAGAATATGTACCGTTTTTAATGTGCCATTTACGTGCGGTCGGATTGATGTACACATCACAAAGAGAAACATTTATGACCAATTTGAACCTGCACAGGTATTGATAAAGTGCCAATCACTTTGTTGGCAATGGTCCTTCTCACAATGTTTAATGTGTATTGGTTGAAATTCTTTGTCTGAAACGCTATCTCCACTCTAGTGTTCGCAGTGTGGTGTGGTTCATTGGTCAGAGCGCCCGATCACCAAGGTTATTTGCAATTGCTATCAGTGCTACTTTGTCTGTGGATAAAAGTAAAGTTTGTTTTATTTAACGACGCCATTGATTTTTTATCTTATTATCGGCTAACATATGGTCATTCTGACACTGTTTTTTTTAGAGGAAACCCGCTGTCGCCACATAGGCTACTCTTTTACGACAGGCAGCAAGGGACCTTTTATTTGCGCTTCCCACAGGCAGGACAGCATAAACCATGGCCTTTGTTGAACCAGTTATGGATCACTGGTCGGTGCAAGTGGTTTACACCTACCCATTGAACCTTGCGGAACACTCACTCAGGGTTTGGAATCGGTATCTGGATTAAAAATCCCATGCCTCAACTGAGATCCGAACCTAGTACCTACCAGCCTGTATATCGATGGCCTAACCACGACGTCACCGATGCCGGTGTAAAAGGAACGCAGGTCCGTAGGAACCGAGGTCCGTAGGACCTCGGTTCCTAGGAACAGTAGTCCTATCGGACCTCCATAGCTTAGGAACCAGAGTCCTACCCGGACTTTCATACCTGATTCATTTTTAAGTCGTTTTT